>NC_051155.1:228826615-228939115 GCF_013339745.2 Dermacentor silvarum
GTTGGGGGGAGAGTGTCAGCACCTCTCCTTATTCTTACACCGTGACTAGGCCGCGCAAAGCTCAAGACATAGCGAAGCTGGCCGAATGATATCGAGCGGCTAGCCTCCAACGTGTTCGGCGTCGGCAAGCAGAAGCGTTGTTGGCACTGTGGCAACCTTACCTTGGTTAGCTGCCTGCGTTTGTGGAAGAGAAGCGACGTTTAGCTGCGGCACCAAGTGCCTATTTATATCAGAGGCTCCGGCAACAGTCAGCAACGCCGCACGCATTTTGTGTGATCGCTGGCAAAACGCCGACAGCGTCGGCATTAGTTCTGCGTGTTGCCGGTGCTGCTGCATGTCCAAGTTTATACAGCTGATCAAGCTATTATCATTACTCCGTATAGCTCTCTACAAATTTGCTATCGCAATTGATGCTTCGCCTTTCAGGTGAAACTGCGACCACTTTTTCATAAACGCTCCTCGACTTGAACTTGACTTGCCACCGCCTTCAACGCGTTTCGAACGCGCTGCCCAAGGCGGTGGCAAGTCAAGTTCAAGTCGAGGAGCGTTTATGAATACGGGGGTAAGGCGGAGAGGCCACATCGTCTTACACCAGCTTCTTATTACACGGGCCGTAACGCGCTAGCACAAACGCGTTAGAAACGCGCAGTCTTTCGTTAATGTTGGGTATTTATTGTCATCGTGGTGCGTGTGTCCATGTGCGCTTCGTGGCGTAGTGCATTCCTTCGTCGGCTCTCACGCGCGTCGGACGCTGGGATCATGTGCTCTCTCCGAGCGGTGTCAGCGGCCACAGGCCGTGGTTCTACTGTTTCTGCTGAAGACTACAAGGTTATTCTGCCTCAACGGCCAACTGGAAATATGTCCTTGAACGCTGTTTTTCTGCATTGTGATGTGTCTGCCAGGCCATATCGAATCAACGACTTCGAGGAAGAATGTGAGCGACTACAAATAGTCAAGGATGTGGTGTCGAGAGGTGCCTACCAGATGAATCATGCATGGGCATTGACGACACATTCAATGGCCGCGAAGCAAGTGCTCGTAGAAGCAAGGGAACTGCGCATCAAAGGTCATCGATCAGAGGCCTTGTCATCAAAGGCCTTGTCATCGATCCCAACGACAGTCAGATGAGGGTCAAGCTTCATTGGCTTCCTTACCATATCAGCGACGATGCCATACGAAAAGCACTGGAACCGTTTGGAAAAATTAAGGAAGTGAGCAGGGAGACGTGGCTGACCGGGAAATTCAAGGGAGCCCAAACCTCATCAAGGTCGGTGATGTTGAAACTCAAGCACGGATTTACTGTCGAGATGCTCCCGCATCAGATTCGTATACAGGGCAGCAATACTCTTGTAATTGTGCCTGGAAGACCACCGCTGTGTCTAAGATGCAAGAGATCGGGCCATATAAGAAAGGATTGTCGTATTCCGCGGTGTTCTGAATGCCGCAAGTTTGGCCATGAAGCCGACGACTGCAGGAAAACATACGCGACTATGACACGGGAATATGGCGACAACGACGATACAGAGGCGCTCATGAACGAAGTGGAAGCTGTAGAAACATTGCAGCCTCGTAACATTAACCTTTCCTCGTGGGTGCCTGGACCTGAAACACCAGCCACGAAAAAAGGAACTGAGAACGTCGATTCTCCAGCGAAAGATGCGGCAGCAGTTTTGCCTGCTGTGTCTCGAATAACAGATAAAACTTCGGGGGAGCCGGAACCAGAGTGTAGCGGAGTGTTTGAAGCTCCGTGCCCTTCAGTGCCAGTGGTTTCGGCCACGGCGGCTGAAGTGATCCACCCAGAAGCAGAAGCAGAACGCCCGGGGACGCCAGTGGCGTCTGAAGACGCGGTCCCTCCGATGGATACAGACTCTGTGGACCTGGGAGCAGAACACCCCAAGACGCCAGCAGCGTCTGAAGCCACGGACCTTTCGACGGACGCGGGGACGCCGGAGGCGTACCTATCCATGGAGTCAGAGCCAGAGGACGCAAGCACTATGGCTGAGAGGATGCCTGTGCTTTGTTCGAACGAAGATCAAGGCACGTCAGGGAGGACCGCAGAGATGAGCAGCACGGTGCCAAAAGCAAGATCTAACACGGCGATGAAGAGGAACCGTGTTAACGCGGCTCCTCGGAAACCGTCCGTGGAGAAACGTCACAAGCGTACCTTGTGACCTGTGAATATCACGCCTCAAAGGTATGTTGATCGGCCGGAGCAACGATAGTTTTTTTTTTTTTTTTTCAATATGGCTTACTTAAAGCTAGCAACCTTTAACTGCGTGAGCTTGGTCGCACGCAGGAGGAAGCAATGGTTCCTAAATCTACTCTTACAAGAAAACATTGACATTGCATTTATTCAGGAGACTAAACTTTCATCTAGTGAGCATTTGGAAGAGATGAACCATTTCGTTCGCAACCATTACTCGTTTCATTTTTCACCTGCCTGTGGATTCAGTGGAGGGACGGCCATTTTGGTAAAGAAACAATCAGCGGTACTAGTATACCCCGAATGGGACAAGGACCGAAACGGCCGTATATGCAGTGTGGATTTGGTGTACCGGAATGAACTATACAAGCTCATTTCGATTCATGCTCCGAATGACGCATCGCTGCGAAAAGAATTCTTTTCAGGCCTGAGGCAGTATCTTGATTCACCGTGCCGTACCATATTTGCCGGAGACTTCAACTGTGTTTTACGTGCTTCCGATTGTTCCAAAAAGCGACTTCCGGATACTAGCCTACCAGAGCTCCGAAAGCTTTTGCGCGACTATGATTTGCAGGATGTAACCGAACTTGCGCCAGGAAATAATGACGGTTTTACACATTGGCAAGGCGACTGTCACTGAAGGCTTGATCGGCTTTACGTGTCTAGCGATCTCTCAGTGTACAACGTGCGTTACAAGGTGAAGCCCGTAGCATTCTCAGATCAAGCATTTGTCACAGCCATATTCGAAGAAAAGGAAAGAACAACAAGGAGGCGCAAGGAATGGCAGTTGTGGAAGCTGAATGAGAGTTTGCTGGATGACAAAGAGATATGCGACAACATTAGGAATCTAATCAAGAAAAAAACGAATGGAGGACACGTAGATGCCATATTGTGGGAAGACTTAAAAGAAGAATGTAAGATGTTTCTACTTACAAAAGGTCAGGAAAAAGCGGCTCTCAAGAAGAGCGAAAAGCTGAGCTTGATGCGAACTCTGGAAAATCTAATTGAAGCCGAAAACTGTCACCCGGGTACCTTTACAGAAGATATCAGAGAGTGCAAAGGCCAGTTCCTATCAATCCCGGAGAAGGAGTACAAATGTGCTATGATCCGGTCTAGGATGGAATCGCAGCTACGAGATGAGGAACCGCTAAACATTTTCAGGACGAAAAAAAGACAGCGGGGCAGGTAAATCAGAATAGAAGCACTACAAAGCGGCGACAGCATTCTCACATCACAAAACGACATCGAGGCGGCTTTTACTGAAGCATACAAGGACCTCTTCGAATATGGAAGTAACACATGTGACCGTGAACTATTGCAAAAATATGCCTCAACGTTAAATTGCATAAATGACGAGACAAAACAGCAAACGGATGAGTGCATATCAGAGAGTGAAATAGAATGGGCCATTCGTAAGTTAAAACCAAGGAAATCGCCGGGAGTTGATGGTCTCAGCACTGATTTTTACAAGAAGTTTTCATCGGAATTAGTGCCAGTACTACGAGAAGTGTACGATGATATTGCGAAACGAGGATTGCTGCCGCCATCTATGCGACGAGGTCTTACTGTCTTACTGCCGAAGAAGCAAAGACAAGTGCCGACAGTGAGCGATTTCCGCCCCATTAGTCTTTTAACGACCGATTACAAAATTCTAGCTAAAATTATAGCTAGACGTCTTGGCTTTGCCCTCGGAAATGTCATCGGGAACCATCAATCATACGGCATCAAAGGACGTCGCATCAGTGATAATCTGCATGTCATGCGAATAATGTGCGAAGCCACTTCCGTGGATGGATCCAGGGTAGTGGTTTTGCAAGTTGATCTGAGCAAGGCTTTTGACAGAGTAGCACATGACTTTCTCTTCACCTTGCTTAAGGCCTGCTACATTGGGGACCGCCTTCTTAAATACATAAGTATCTGCTACCGACAAGTATCGACGCGACTAGTGATCAACGGGCAAACAACACCAACAATACAGCTCAACAGGTCCGTTAGGCAAGGATGTCCTATGTCACCAGTTCTTTTCGCTCTGTACTTGGAACCCCTGTGCCGAACAATTCTGAACGACGGTGACATAACAGGCTTCAGTTTTGCAGATACATCTCTGAAGGCCCTCGCCTATGCCGACGACCTTACGCTTATGTGTGCCTCTAAGGATGAAGTTCGCCAAGGAATGCAGCATGTCATGGACTTCTGTAAAGTGTCTGGTGCTAAAGTGAATTGTGAAAAGTGCGCGGGTGCATGGCTAGGTGTATGGGATTCAAAACAAACCACCTTTCTAGATATGAAGTGGACGTCTGAAATCAATAGCTACCTCGGTGTGTGCTTTGATACTGCCCACCTACAGAACGGACAGAATACGATTCGAAGTGACACTCTCGCGGCAAAAGTGCAACAGTGGCATGGAAGAACTGTCCCATTTTTGAACAGAGCCCTTGTGTGCAATACTGTGTTCTTTCCAGCTGTGTGGTACTCAGCGCAGGTGATGCCCTGTTTGCCGGCACACGTGAATCGTGTGCATAGATTTTGTGCAACATTTATATGGGAGTCACGTTTTGAGCGCATGAGGCGTAGTAATTTATTTTTAAGTAAGGCGAAAGGAGGCCTAGGGCTTGTAAACGTAGAGGTAAAACTAAAAGTTCACAGGTACCTTTTTTTCAAAAACCAAACTAATCATATTATACGTCATTCTTTCAAACAACTAGGCGGTGGGTACTTGGGTGAGTGGATTGATGGTGCCCAAGGCGTCCCACGTGTGCACACCCTGAAATTCTACAGGGAGGTGGAGAAGGCAGCTCGATTCTTTCAGCAACGTTTTTCTCAAGAGTACCTAAAAATGTAAAACGGAAGAGCCTGTACTGGAACACTATAGATATGTTATTCCCACCACCACTATATCGGTCTCGACATGGAAGCCAGCTGGAGTCTGACGTTTTTAAGCGTCTTCCAAAATATCCTGTAAAAACAGTGATTAAGGTTTTTTTTTTGTTAAGTTACATGTCGAAGTTTTACCCGTCAAAACATGGTTAAGTAATAAGGGTTTTTTTGTGCTGTGTACAACGGACTGCGCACTCTGCCCATATCCAGAATCGTTGCAACACGTCTTTTTGTTTTGTACAAATGCAGCACACTTTTGGCATGACATACGAATTGTGTTTAATGTACACATATACCCAAATAGGGAAGACGTAAAGTTTTTGAGAGTTGAACAGCATAAAAATGACAGCTGTGTGGAAACCCTGATATTACTAGGTTTGTATGCAATTTGGAGATCAAGAACTGACTACATGCTAGCTCTAGAAAACGCGAAACCGGCGTGGACCCATTTTTGTGATGATTTTACATACACAAGTTCGCTGCTTGACGGCGAAGAAGAGTTTAGCAAGACATGGCAGGTGTGGCAGAAGCGCCTGCAGCAAAGACTGGTCTTTATGTAGATGTGTGATTCCCTCTCTCTGTGTTTAGGAAACCTGTGAAAAAAACGCTTCAGTGCTGGATATTTGCTACGTTGGATTAAGAATAAATTGTGCTTGCGTGGCTCAAAAAAAAAAAAAAGAAAAAAAAAAAGCTTCGTGGCGTAGTGGTTAGCGCCGCGCGTTCGGAAGCGAGGGGTCCCTGGTTCGATTCCGTGCTACGGACACAACTTCCGGAATTTTTTTTTTTCATAAAAGTAGACGTGGCTACCTACTACGACTACTACTACTACTACTACTACTACTACTACTACACACTACAGAGGAGGGACAGACCCACACCCTAAGGAGCTTCGCCCCTAAAAAGAGAGACATTCATAATTTGTGATGCTTGGTCTTCATTACTGTTTTATATACCATGGGTAATCATGAACATGCCGGAGGTGAAGCCTCCTAGTTCATCCAGGATCCGTTAGGAGCCAAGAGAACTTCTTGGAAATGCATAGAGAACAACTGTGGAAATGCACATGCAATTCTTACAATTACGTGTCACACATGAAAAAAATGTATCAATGAAAACCTAGTCCTTCGTATGCAGATACCACTGGACCACCACTGGTTCTGAAGGAGAAAAGCAAGACGCACTCCAACAAGCGACGGAAGTCGTCCAGCATTATGCAAGAAGCAGCGGTCTCCTATGCTCCCCCGAGAAGTCGGAACTATTAGTCGTTCGACAGAAATCCCGTAGAAAACTCAATGAAGTACCCCACATTGCACTCACCCTCGACGGCAAAGAAATACCCACTGTAAATCGCGTCCGCATCCTCGGCCTCCATATACAACAGGACGGCGGAGGCACATACACCATCCAACGTCTCAAGCAGACAACTTTCCAAGTCATGCGAATGGTCAGCCGCATCACCTCCAAACAACACGGCCTGAAAGAAGACGACGTGACCCAGCTCGTCCAGGCCCTGATAATCAGCCGCATCGCCTACGCTGCCTCGTACCTTCCCCTCACTCCCAAAGAGAAAGATCAGCTAGACATACTTCTGCGGAAAGCATACAAGCAAGCGCTCGGCCTACCACCGGGAACAGCCACACTCAAGCTCGAAGCCCTAGGAGTCCATAACACAGTAAGAGAAATCATAGACGCCCACCTCACAAGCCAACGAGAACGCCTAGCCCTCACACCAACAGGCAAGAAGCTCCTAGCGCGCCTAGGCTACCCAACACAGGGCCGAGGCCACGAAAAATCAATCTATCTGGCCCCCAACATCCGGGAGCATATCAAGGTAGCCGCCATCCCCAGAAGCATGCACCCGAAACATCATGCCGGTCGTCGCAAAGCTCGCGCAAGGACTCTTCAAACAAGGTACGGTAACCTCCCCACCATACTATACAGAGATGCCGCGCAGTACCCCCGAAAAGCAGCCATGGCAGTCAGCGTTGTCGACCATAACCTTCAAGAGGTGGTCTCGATGACAGTCCGCACTGCCAACGCCCTCGAAGCGGAGGAGACAGCCATCGCCTTAGCCATCACCTCTAGTCAAACCAAAGAACACGTTCCAATTATTACCGACTCCTAAGCAGCTTGCCGTAGCTATGCCAGAGGCAGAATATCTTCCATCGCCGCCCGACTCCTCAAACAAGCCTCTCAATTACCCGACGTTGAAATAGTATGGACTCCAGGACACGAGTCCCTCCGTGGAAATCAGCGTGCGCACGCTGTAGCCCGAGCTCATGCCACCCGGGCGCCACAAGAGAGGGATACGGCCGCATCTATGGAGCCTGTACCTTTACAATACAATGCAATATTAGAACACCACAGATTGAACAGACGACAATACCCACCCCCACACAAGACCCTCTCACGCGAAGACGCAGTAGCATGGCGACAATTACAAACCAACACATACCCCCATTTAAGCAGATTACACGCAATACACCCTGCACTGTACTCGTACAAATGCCCTCTTTGTAACGACTACGCTTCCCTATATCACACCACATGGGCATGCCCCAAAATACAGGTAGTCCCGCATATACCCAAGCCCACACCCGAGCAGTGGGAGGCCGTGCTGACTAGCTCGGACCCTCGTGACCAGCAACAACTGGTGCGGCGGGCCCGGGAGACAGCAAGAGCCGCAGGAGCCCTGGACTGAGGGCACCTCCCTACACAAGCAGGAAGACGCCTGCTTGTTTTTTTTTTCGTTTTTTTTCTTAATGTTTTTCTCCTCCTCCTCCTCCTCCACTGAAACAATAGTCGAATAGTATCTAAAGAGATCGGCTACTTCGTTTATAAAAGTCACAGGATGAACAATCTATTGTATATAGCAAAAGTAATTAATTACATAATCATTATTTACCTAATTACTCAATTATTTAGGCAATATGAGTAATGCCAACCAACAGTGCAATTATTTTAATTATTTTTTATTTAATAATCATAACTTTTTATTACTTAAGTTGTTTCAAACTGGGATATTTAAAATAAACCCAATAATTAAGTAATTAATTAGACGCATTCAGCTCTATATATTGCGGGGACACCCGCTGTGTATAATTCAAACTGGAATACCTCCGGGAAAACCAAGTCTTTATTTTAAACAATGCGTCGTTTGAACTACACAAACAACCCCAAAAAATCACAAACGACGCAAACTTCGACGTACGCGCTAGCGGCGTACAACCATGCACAACTCGCAACAGCAGGAATGAGCGACGGATCGACAGATGATGGCGGCGGCCCTGCTGTCGCGTGGGCTGGCATCCAAGTGCCAACCTTTCCGCACTTGCCGCTTCCCGATAGTGCATGGCGTGTGCCGCCCCTGAACACACTACCCCATTCTAGTACACTTTAGCAGAGCGCGCACGCATCATGAACAGATACATTGTGTTCACACGTTCGTCACGCGCGCACGCACGTGTGCGGGAGTCATCTGCGAGTCATCTGCGATGGGGACATAGTGCGCCGAGTGCCGAGCGTTCTCGTCGCTTAGTTCGCGTTGAAGCGAGAGGCAGCACGAAGGTCAATTCGCTGACTGCTGCTGCAGCGCTTTCTCACGCCAGCGTTCTGACAGCGAGTGTGCGCGGTCGTCGAGTGAGACGTGTTTATGTTTGCTTGTGCGCGCGTGATTCCATGCTTATTAATTTAGTCAGTAAGTTAATGTTTACAAGCTTATACAGCCGATAAAACTGCTATCCTCACTTCGTATGGCTGTCTACTAATTCGCTATTGCAATCGATACTTCGCCTTCCGGGCGACACTGCGACATTTCCTACTTTGCCGCTGGTGTAAATTTTTGGGAGGAGCGCAATCATGAACACTTTGTCTTTTTAAACGTTTATAATGTTTTATACTTGATTACAGCAATAGTAGCTCTCTGTCTGTCTGATTTAGCTCTGCGCTACCAGGTGGCTACACCGTGCAGGTTGCTCAGGCCGCTCGTGTTTACGCTTAAGTCCCTTCATCACAGCGGTATCAGTATGAAGGGGCTCTAGTTAACGCCTCCGGTCATATGCCAAAAACGCCCAGCTTGTCTCCGGTTACCGTAATACCGGACTCACTCGGCGCTGCGACAGAAATGCATGGCTAGGGAGGAGGGTAACTTGTAATCGTCCGTAGCTCTCTTATATGAGACGCTTCACTTAAATTACGGTGCGAATGTTTTACTGTAGCTGTACCCTACGCGTCTACAAAATTTGCCCAAACCATTTCAGGGACCATTTAATTAATCAGGATACGATAATAAATAAAAAAAACAAGAAAGCTTATCGATGGTGTTGTGTGCCTCAAGTTCGTTGCCAGAAAAAGTGTCCCTTTCCCGTGCAGTGGCTTGCAAAGAGCAATTTGCGAGTTGGGAGCGGGCTATCCTGCACGCTATACAGCTATACAGCAGAATTCTGCTGTTCGTGCACTGTAGAGGAGGTTCAGTAGGGAAATGAGAATTAACAGGAAGGTCTAATGTTAGAGTTCTCATGGAGGCAGCAGAAATGGCCGCGGAACATATGCTGGCAACACAGAGGAACGCACCGTTGCTCCCCCTGTGTACCATATTACAGGCAACGGAAAAGAAAGTGGTTTCTCCCAATCCAGGGACACCTGCGATGTGCCAAAGGACAGACAGTGCTGCAGCTCAAGTGCCTACTTACGTATCCATGGAATGGGATTTTGGAGGGCTTCAGCCTTCTGTAGCCGTCAGAGTCACTGAACAACTAGATAGATGCTGTCGAATTAAGCAGGCTAACGTATGTTTATCACAATGTGCACGCATTCAAAGACTGTAAGCAGAATACGAACTGCAGGCAGCAGTGCATGCCACAAACTGACTGCCAGACATTGCACAGCACTAACCTTATTAAGCTAGATTTTTTAATCGCAAGGATTAATTTCCTTTTAAAGGGGTTCAACCAAGAAGCAAGTGAAAAAAAATAAATAAATAAAGAGGCTGAAGCATTGCGTAGCTTAAGGCACCATCCACCACAAAGTCACGGATACTGTCACGGATACTAACTCGAAGAACCGTTGAGCGGTTCAACGAGTTATGAACTCCTCGGGGGCAAGCGAGCGCGTTGAGATGCTTGGCGCGTTTTATTTTTGTCTTACCGAGGCGCATTTAGAACACAGGCGAGAGCTTGCGCGGACAAGGAGCACGCAGAAATTTTTTTTTTCCCAAAGGGACTT
Source organism: Dermacentor silvarum (assembly GCF_013339745.2). Taxonomy (NCBI): domain Eukaryota; kingdom Metazoa; phylum Arthropoda; class Arachnida; order Ixodida; family Ixodidae; genus Dermacentor; species Dermacentor silvarum. The sequence continues at coordinate 228,836,919 of NC_051155.1, forward strand.
ATAATGTTTTCGCACTCGCACACGTAAGCAGTCTGAAGTGTCTCTGCCGAATTTTGTTTATCCTTGCTTTCATATAATTACTTGCCAAACTAGCGGTAATCATTTTCTCCGCTCCCGCACGCAGGTATTGATTGATTTGCTAATTTGTTATTTCGAACAATCACAAGAACAATGAGAATTGAAATGTGAGCGATATGAAAACTGAAAAGCGCTCGACGATTGTATTCTGATGAACCTGATTAATTGCAAGCTGTCCTTGAAGCGAATGAAATCACATCGAAAATAATTGGACGCATTTGAAGCTCATTATTTTGTGATATACGTGCAAGCGAATGTCGCCATGTCGCCCTTAGAGGCCCGTTGACGTCATCTTTTTTGCACGTCAGAGTGAACATTTTAAAGCCAGTTCCTGGCCGAAAAGAACCATCCCACCTGCTCTCAAGGCTTCCTTATGTGACGGCGCACAGTATCACATAAACTATTTGACGAGGCCAGAAGCGCTGCCTTAAATGCACTAATATGCGGTGCTCTGCTTAACGCTAGTTATCCACGTACGGAGAGGATCGTCAAGAAATGCGATGGGAGTGTATATATCTTTAATGCTTAGAATAGAGTTACATGAATGCGATATAGATTCTTATTAAAGGGGAACTTTTTTTGCCTACCTCCCGGTAGTTTGACGTGGCTGGGTACTCTCCAAGAGAACGGAACGTTAGGCTTGTTCATAATTCATGGATAAATTTGCAGGTTGTTTTCTTTATCTACCCCCCAAAATTAAAAAAAAAAAACACTGTGGCAGATAGCACAATGCTAACCCTTGATCAAAGTTACTCGATGAGACGACCATTACTTATAGGAGAATCAAAATGCCTCATTGAATAATTAACGTAATTACCCTAATTAACGTTCTCATTTATTAGGTTACGGCACATATTTCAATCTATGAATTATAGCCAGTGAGTTCGCAAGTTGTGTCCACTTGGAACAAAGTCTCAGGACTGCATCAGTTTGGAGATATTAATTTTCAAAGTGTCCGACGAAGTGCATTGGTGTTCCAATTACCTTTGTGCTTCAAGGCATAAAATAGCGTTTCCCTAAAGAAAAAAATTCAGTTTCGTCCGAAAGGCGAAGCATCGATTGCGCTAGCAAATTAATAGACAGCTATACGAAGTAAGGATAGTAGTTTTACCGGCCGTATAACTTTGTAAACATTCGCGTCCTAATAAATGAACACGCATGATGTCAGCGCGCATAGGCAAACATGAACACACCACACTTAATGACCGCATTTTCCCCATCATCGAGCACGTAATTCAACTTATTTTTTTAGGTATCAGCTAATCGGCAAGACAGCAGAAGCACCCAGCAGCCACTTTCAGGAAAGTCTGGAACGGTTCGTAAAGAAAGCAAAAAAAAAAAAAAAAGGAAAACCATAAAGTCAAAGTCACGCTCAAAGTAGTGCTGTTTGGTTTTACCAAAAGTTTATTGATTCACATGCAAATCTATACGAAATTACAGAGAGCAGTGAACATGCAAGAAACATCATCGTAAGCCGAATAACAATATCGTCAAGTCAAATTCTTCCATATTGTGCAACCTTAGGGAATGCGTCGCGAAGACAGAGAGAGAGAGAGAGAGAGAGAGAGAGAGAGAGAGAGAGAAGTTATAAGGGAAAGGCAGTGAGGTTAACCAGGCTGTGCCCGGTAGGTTACTCTGCACTGGGGAAAGGGGGATAGGGATTGAAAGAGGAGAAGGAAGAGAAAAGTTCACACCCTGCACATTTACACAGTCAAGCGTTCATCGCTGTTTGTGTTCGCGTGGGGGTCATTCCAACTTGGGACAGAAATATTTGACACAACGAGCGAATGCTCACCTGGAAGACGTCGCGCGCATAGCAGAAACCAACTCAAGAGTGCGAGTGATTTCGTTGGCCTTGCAACTTTGTCAGTCGCCCAATAATTAGAGCTTTTTTTCGTGCTAATTTGATGACTCCCTAAAGAAAAACAGTGTGGATTGCTCTTCTTTATTAAATGTGAAACATGGGAAGTTTAGCCACAAAGTTATCTTACCGCTATCTCAATATGTTAGCTACAAACAACAATAAAAAATATAATTAAATTACAAAATGTTGTCAAAAGTCCATAAATTAAGAAACAAAAACAAGGACACCAAAAGACAAAGTCCGAGGATCGTGGAAAAAAATATAAACATGCAAGAAGAACACAAGCACGAACAGGTCACGAGAACATGGAGAAGTAGAATAACCAATCGTCGTGGATAACATTCTCTCTGCGCCATTCTTCGCTCGAGAAATGCCGAACGTCGTCTTCGTCCTCATGACATCCCTGTGTCGACATCTCCCACTGCCGCCCGATTCTTGGCCTATCCCCCTTAGTGGGTGCGAGCCATGACAGAGGCACATCATCATCATCATCATCATCATCATCATCATCATCATCATCATCATCATCATCATCATCATCATCATCATCATCATCATCATCATCATCATCATCATCATCATCATCATCATAATCATCATAATCATCATCATCATCATCATCATCATCATCGTCGTCGTCGTCATCATCATCTCGCAGTGTGCATTTCAGCATAGCTTGCGAAATGCAAATAGCTTGTGACCATCAGCTTAAGACCGTTGACGGTTATATTTTTCTGAAGTGAGAAAACAATAAAAATGTTTTGAAAAAAATTTTTTCCCATTTCTACAGCAGAACAGGGCCTCAACAACCATTGTTCACGATTTTTCATGTGGTTCAAGGTCCTCCATAAATAATAAGTGCAAATAAGTGCATTGAACTTACATAAGTTATTTCCTGTTTGATCGGGTCGATAATGCGTCAGTGCATCCGTATTAGTAAAGAATGGCCGTTCTTTATCGTTGACATGTTTATGTTTTGAACTGTACTTGAACATGTGATCATTAGATGTACAAAAGCTCTGTGCGAACAAAATTTATAAGGAATTTTTGTGCCTAATAAGTTTTAAATCTTCAATAAATCTTAATAAGATGTTATGCCTTTGTGAAGATTCTAGTACTATTGTCAATTAGGCGCATCATTTCTACTTTGGCGATGCATCTGATAAAGTCCGTCATGTAACGTTTGTCAAAACTTGAAAATATTTAAAACCAGGTTCATCAATCGCGTGGACTGAAGATTTCCTGTCAGGTTGCGTAAAGTACACCTCAGTTGATGGGAACCATTCTAGTTGTTTTCTTGTCACATTAATAATTGTCCCCCTTGGCAACGTTAATTCTTTCTTTCTCTCTCTCTATATATATTTTTTGTATACAAGTCATATTGCCACTTTAATTACACCGAAAGCCTAAATCAGGCGGTTTTAGGATGTGTGTTTCGGTTACAAAAATCACGCATACTCTTGATGAAATTGATGAAGATTTAAATTAGAATAACGGTGCTGTTCACCATTATACGCGTTTCTTAATACACACAGTGTGAAATTATCTGACTGTAAAGCTCGGTGGAGGCGATTGGCGGGATCAGAGCAGCGTGTAGTTAAAAACAATATCGACTAATTTATTAGACCGTCATTTTTATGAAGTACTAATAGTTCAGTATATATTTAATGCGCGTGTGACATATTGGTCGTGGTATAACAGTAGTCCATCGCGGGAGGGACATTCGCCAATAAAGATTTATATACGTTCGAGAGACGTCATAATACCAGTAGTCGCTCAGTACCAAGGCACCCTGAGCAAAACGTAACTGCGCAATTAACACGTAGTTACTACGTAACTACTTAACTATTACGCAGCTAGCAGTGGAATAACATAAAGAGCATAACGGCTCTAACATGCGTATGCGCAAACATATCAATGCAGAAAGGAGCTGAAATGCTATCTGTGCGTCAATGATGGAAATGCGCACTTGCTGACTGCTTTCGGAACACGTAAAAAACACCACGCGAAGAATTCGAATTTCTCCCCGCACTGATTATTGTGGTATTTCAAGTGGAAATGTCTAGCCGATCGTTTGCCGACTCAGTGCGAACCTTTAGATGTGCGCGAAATTGTGCTCTCTCTGCTCTCTTTTCATCCCTATATCCCCTCTTCCCCCGTGCAGGGTTGCAAATGGGACGTGCGTCTGGTTAACCTGCCTGCTTTTCCGCTCCTCTGTTTATCTTTCTTTTGAGGCGCCGAGATGCGTTTTACCTCGTGATACCTTTATTGCGATAGCAATTATATGGACACCCCAGGCAAATTTCCGCCATCGGCGTCGGTGTCGCCGTGATGTTTCGTATAAAGTCCAAGTACGATAACATCGTCGCTGCGCATCGTATGCAGTATGTGCGAGTGAAAAAGTGCGAGGGTGAGCCGACGATGGTGGCTCAATCTCGCGTGCGCAAGGGAGGAAAGCGGGGAAGTAGCGCGCCGTCTTCCATCGCGCGCAAGGCACCGTAGCGGAGGGGGGGGGGGGGGGGAGAGGGGGGCGTTCCACTCCGGTGGCCGATGCGTAGGCGCGGCCGCGCGGGCCGTATTTTGAAAGCGATCTGCGATGGGCAGCATGAAGGTCAATTCGCTTGCTGGTGCTGCTGCCGTGCTTCCTCACTCAAGCGTTTTGACACCGAATGTGTGCGATCGTTGAGGAAGATGTGTTCATGTTTGCTTGTGCGCGCTTGACACCATGCTTGTTCATTTAGCTAGTATGTCTATGTTTACAAGTTTATACGGGCGATAAAACTACTATCCTTACTTCGTACAGCTGTCCCCTAATTTGCTATCGCAATCAATGCTTCGCCTTTCAGGCGGAACTGCAACTTCTTTTGTGACAGATCTCGCGCGCAAGACAAGCAATAACGAAAATACGATCAAACGTACTTTTAAAGGTTGCTAGATGCGTGAGTTAGGAATATATTTGCAAGCGAGTGCCTTTCTTTAGCAGGAAATAAAAGAAAGAACACGCTTATATGCAATCATGCCTTGTTCTCAAACGTAGGTTGTCTCTTAGAGATAACGTCCCATCATGGTGAAATGTAGAAGAACAGAACACATGGGTACGATTTTTGGAGTAAAGTAATACCTCCGTAGCTGAACCTGCTGAGATATCCACTTGTGTGTGTGTGTGTGTGTGTGTGTGTGTGTGTGTGTGCGTGGCGTGCGTGTGCGTGTGTGTGTGTGTGTGTGTGTGTTGTGTGTGGTGTGTGTGTGTGGTGTGTGTGTGTGTGGTGTGTGTGTGTGTGTGTGTGTGTGTGTGTGTGTGTGTGTGTGTGTGTGTGTGTGTGTGTGTGTGTGTGTGTGTGTGTGTGTGTGTGTGTGTGTGTGTGTGTGTGTGTGTGTGTGTGTGTGTGTGTGTGTGTGTGTGTGTGTGTGTGTGTGTGTGTGTGTGTGTGTGTGTGTGTGTGTGTGTGTGTGTGTGTGTGTGTGTGTGTGGTGTGTGTGTGTGTGTGTGTGTGTGTGTGTGTGTGTGTGTGTGTGTGTGTGTGTGTGGTGTGTGTGTGTGTGTGTGTGTGTGTGGGTGTGTGTGTGTGTGTGTGTGTGTGTGTGTGTGTGTGTGTGTGTTGTGTGTGTGTGGTGTGTGTGTGTGTGTGTGTGTGTGTGTGTGTGTGTGTGTGTGTGTGTGTGTGTGTGTTGTGTGTGTGTGTGTGTGTGTGTGTGTGTGTGTGTGTGTGTGTGTGTGTGTGTGTGTGTGTGTGTGTGTGTGTGTGCGTGGTGTGTTCTTTCTTTTATTTCCTGCTAAAGAAAGGGATCTGTGTGCTTAAGTTAGGGACTAGTTGGATTCGAGAAAGTTTCAGAAGCACACAAGTATTTAGTAACTGGTGGCATAATGGATGAAAGCATGGAATCGAGAGTTGTCCGCGATTTAGTAGCGGTGCCTTCTGCTCGATTCTGTGCCACTGTTATCATCCACCGTTCACAGCCGGCTGATCTCATGGATAACGCGAGCTGGGGGTCAATCTGACCGCTGACGAAGCGCGAAAAGCTGGAAAGGAATAGCATCGGAAAACGCATAGCTCCAAGGTGGCACAACTGCTACTTGGAGGGCTTGCTAGTCCTTGATGTCGTGAAAGCCGAGACGAAGCCAGTGGAAAGGTGTTGGACGGTTAACGCCCTGAAAGTAATTAAGAAAGACAGGAAGCCAGAACAAATGGCACGTCAGGGAACAGACAGCGTCTGTGAATCTAGACTAATGCAAAAAAAAAAGAAATTTAAAATTTTAGTTGGCTGGGTTCTCCCGGTGGACGCACATCTAATGAACCAAACAAAGGTGGGGACTATGGCCTCGTATGCGCCTGATGCGTTTGTTGAAATGACTGCATGACTTTATGGCCATGACGTTTACGACCTTTTAAAGGCCACGATATTTCCTCGTGCAGCATACTATATAGGTTCAGTACGTCACGTTCCAACGTCACTGGCGCCGATTTAAGTCTGCATAAAGACAATGGAAAATTAACGATGTAGCTCGCCTTGCTATTGCGGGCTCCGAACGAAGTAATCGGCAAAATGTTGAGTACTGAGAGACGTGGTTCTGGTGCGGTGGAAATAATTAAATGCCATCACGCTGCTGCATTATTATCGTCACTTAGTGTTTTTTGCCTCGTACGCGCCTGACGCGTTTGTAGAAATGAGCTGCATGACGTTATATGGCCATGACATTTACGACCTTTTAACGGCCACGATATTTTCTCATGCAGCATACCAGGTTCAGTACGTCACGTTCCAACGTCACTGGCGCCGATTTAAGTCTGCATAAAGACAGCGGAAAATTAGCGATGCAGCTCGTCTTGCTATTGCGGACTCCGAACGAAGTAATCGGCAAAATGGTGAGTACTGAGGGACGTGGTTCTGGTGCAGCGGAAATAATTAAATGCAATCACGCTGTTGCATTATTATCGTCACTTTATTCGGCCACACTTTGCTTTCGTTTTGTCAGCTGAAAGAAATATTGCCACAGACACGTAAGACTGCTTGCCTGTGGGAATGCAAAAGCATTTTACCGTTTGTAGACCTCGGAACGTTATGACTACGCTCATTTTATGCACTCATGACGTGGCGCCACCTCCTCACTGTCTGCGCCTTCACGTGCCCAATGACGCTCGCACTAGGCACACCTTTATTCAACCAGAACCATGGAGCTACCGTGGTGTTGAGTTGTTTACATATAAGGCAGTTTGCTCCCCAAGGTAAATAAAAATCCTTCTCTTGTAAAAAGGACCATACCGGCAAAGTACCGGTATGTAACTTAAAGAAAAAAGATTTAGTACCTGGGTGCACCTGCATGTTTTTAACACGCTTTAAAACCTCGTGTCCCTGATCAACCACGTTTTTTTTTTTGCATTGTTGGGAAGAGGTTTAATTTTGGGACGTTCTTCAAAGAACCCTACAGAAAGAATTGCCCTTAAATCCATTAGGTATTAGATTTTTAACTATAGAAAATAATGACGGACTGCCTTTGGACCTCATTATGCTAATGGGCCTCCACTGTTTGTGGCGGGCTCGAATGGCAGGGTTTTTATTTTTTGTGAGCCTAACAGAAGGTCTGCACGACTACTTTTCCGGGAGGGTGTTTCCAAATTCATTGACGTAATTAACGGTCAAGAATGCCCCCCCCCGGATTGGCTGACGAGGATAGAGCCCCTCGCAACTTTAAAATAACTTTAAACATGACATGGCTAGCCAAAATGTGGCTGACCGCACATGTATGCATGCAAATTTGAAAGTATGTGTATATGTATAATTATGTATTGCTTTCTTTGGCGAAAATTGATGCAATTAGTGTTTGCTAAGTGAAAGTTCCGGAAAAAAAAAAAAAAGCTGCCGTGGCGTCGGGGAACCATGCTCGTCTCGCACCCCGGGGGCCTGTTTTCGACTGCCACCCAGACCAAAAATTACCAATTCTCTTTTCAAAGCCATTAATTTACTTTGTTTACAGGAGCCTCCCTCAGAAATATGACGTCTATCCGAGCGTTTTTCGGCGCCTTTTTATTCTTTGTGTCGTCGGCCGTTTTTGGTACCACTCGTTGCGGACAACGACGCAAGCTTTTCTGCCTCATGGGACATATAATACTTTCGCATTAACAAGTTGGCAGTTTCGCGCGAAAAGCGATGCATTGGCAGCGATAGCAAAGTTTAGCGTTGTGCGTGGACTCCTCGGATGGTGTTGTAACTAAATGAGGGTGCGAAGCAGCACGCAAGGCAGAAGGTACAGAGACCTGACAGCTACCAGGAGTCTGAGAACGTTAGCGTGATGAGCGCCGCTAGTGGCGTTGCAGGCGTCACACGCAACACGATATGAGACTGCATGAGAGCCGTCAGCACGAGCAAGCGCCCAGTGAACAATTCGATCCGTAAGGAGCATTGGCGCCTATACCAGCGAAATTTCATCACTTTGCGATCTTGGTCCCAAATATTGCTTTGCATATTCAAGCGAAGCTTGTATTGGAGGCGAGGAGTTACGGAGTCGCTATCTGTCGGAAGCGCCTCGCTTGCGTAATATGAGGGATAACGCGGCGCCCTTCTCATAGGTTTGGCTGTCGGCGCTCAATGAAATCACCACGTGAGAGCCCTCCTGGACATTTATGTAAGTACTCTCCAAACGAGGGAAGCTTCTTGCTGCTAAAATAATAATCTTGGGCAAACAGAAAGCACGGAATGGTTTACAGACGCTATCTCTTTACCGAATACGTACAGTGAACACTCATTGCGCGCGGTCGCCGTGATGGAGTCCCCCGAACCAGCTTCTTGCTTGGAAAGTAGGCAATCGCTGAGAGCAGACTATGTGAAATATGTTCTTATAGTGTGCTGTCTGTATAACCAAATGGAGCATAACAGAATGAAGACTCAATGAAGCAATCGCACGGGTTCGCGGCGACCGACTGCGCGTGTGCATGCATGTCCACGCACAATGCTTCGCTTTCGCTGCGGGCGCGTTCTCGCACCGTGCCGTGAGCTTTAGGCCGCAGCATATGAGCATTTGACAGTACACAAGCAACAATTGTTGCATGGACGCCATCAGAGCTGTTCAACATAATTTCGTTATAAGTGAGACTTCGACGCCTACGGCGACTTGTGATGTGCAGTCGCAACGATTGAATATTTTCTTTCTAAATTTTTGGAAATTTAAATATTATTATTTTCAAGTTGCATCGCACTGTACGTTTATCGGTGTTCTCAGCGAACAATTTCCCACTGCTTCCGTTTTCTTAATCCAGTACATTAGTTGTTTGGCGCTAACCCAAACATGAGCATATGCCATGCCTTTTTTGAATTTGCTTTTTACCGTTCCCTTTTCATTCTGGTGAACTTGCCAGTACCTAGCATCAAGAAGTTCATAGAACAAATCTTCATGACATTAACCGGGCAGCGCGCGCGGGCGAGCTTCTCAGTGCACGCTTTCTGCTACTCACCGAACATCGCAGCCCCAACGCCGTAGTAGAAATCTTCCTCGCGGAAGTGCTTGCTACACACCCGAGTTGTAGCCGATGGCTGCTTGCCGGTTCTAAGTTTCGCAAACCAAGCAACACGCAGCTTTTTGACCTGCGGGCACATGTGAAGGCTGACACCGGGCTCCCTTGCGTACGCGTCCGGCACTGCGGTACCGAGCAATAGCCTACCATGTCGGACGCCTTCAATGGCAGCCACTACCTATTATAGTGATTTCAAGTGCTGTAAAGCAGACACCCGAAGCGGGAGAACATCCCCACTTAATCAGAACCGTAGCGCAGGTGGGACTAAACTTTCGTTTTCAGCTCGCTTCGGCGCTTCCGAAGCAGACGGCGCAGCCGCTGTGTTCACGTGATCCCTCATACTACGTCACGCCGACGGTGGCGCCAGCTTTTCCAGTGGTGGAGCTCGCCCCCAATACGCTAGCCTGCACGCGCTATGTAACGCTAAAACTCCTCCGTCTCTAGCGGCGGCTCGCCGGCGTCGGAGCGCGAGTCATTATGGCACGGTGCCAGCTGCGTAGGCGCGCGCTCACGCCACGTGCGCAGCCAATCAGAGCCATTTTCTCTTCCGCCGGGAAGGGAAAGGGCAGGAAAGTTTCGCGCGCGCTGCTCGCGCTTCGTTTTCGTTCAGTTCAGTCTCGGAAAACCGATGGTACGGCGGAGTATTGTGTGTACCCCTGAACAACAGGCAGCTCTCGCGGAGTGTCGACGGGAGATCACCCGTGAGAGCGCGCGTCGTCGAAGGGTCGACCCTACGGTGCAAGCCGCTCAAGCTGCGGCACTCCGCCAACGCCGAGCAGATCACGTGACCTTTCCTTGGTCACGTCAAGTTACTCACAAGAAACATAACCGTCAAACACAAGGTGCACGCAGGACAAGCTTCGCTTACCCGCATTTTCCAGTAGGCGAAGGGCCGACGATTTTAAGGTTTAGGATTTAAGGTATAGGCACTGAAAATTAAATGCTTTATGGCTGTTCTATGCGCTCTGTAATTGCCAAAATTCTAGTGAGTAACTCAGTAAAGACCACAAAACCCATCCAGAGAAATTTTGGTGTTTCAAGAATATAGCATCTATCTAGCATATAGAATAATCCATATGATGATGATGATGATTTAATGGCATCCCATTTGAAACGGGGCGGTGACAAATAGTAATCTAGCCGGCTTGATTTAATCAGGTATACTATGTTCTTTATCTAGCATTTTTGTATACCTCTCATTAATCTTTCTTTTTTTCCCCCGAAAATCTACCTTGTACCGCTACCTATGATGTTAAAAGATCAGGTCGTATCAATCTCTTCCCTATGGACCATCACACCAATGCTGATGGCAATGACGGCGGCGAAAATTCGCCGGGCGTGTGCGTATAATTGCTATCGCAATAAAGGAAAGTTTCTGCTACGCCTGACTTCAACAGTAGTGCTGGGCAAAAAGGAGACAGTGAGTGAGAGAGAAAACACTTTAAGAGCAGGAAAGGTGATTAGGATGTCGAGGCCCTCAGTCCAGGGCCTAGCTTGCAGGGTTCTCCAGCGCGTTGCCGAGGAAGACCGCAAGGTACAGCTGCAGCGGAAAAAGATTAGCATAAGTGACCGATCACCCGATCAGATAAATTGCAGCCCGCGACGCTGTTGTGCCCTAGCACGCCGAAAACGAGAGTGCCAGGCACCCCCTCTTTGAAACATGAATCATGTGGCACTTTAGATACTAGTGTGCACGGGAACAAGAGCGCCGCGTACCTCCATTTCCATGCTACGGTCATCGGCCTCTTGTGCTAATCTTTTTTCACTGCAGCTGTAATCTCTTTGTCAAGAGTGAACGAGGTAGACAGAGGTAATTTATTTGAAAGAAGGCAGAGAGGTCAGCCTGAGCTTTATGCTCTAGCCTGCTACTCTGCATAGGGGGAGGGGGAACGGGGACATAAAGGTGTGATGAGGGATGATAATGACATAGAAAGAGGGAGGCCGAACTGGTGAAAGCAAGTTCAACATTCTGTTGATAAACATTCAGACATGTCATTCATGAAGCCACCACCGGATTCCAGACCTTATCTCTGGTCACTAGTTCAAATGAATGTTCAGATAAAGGCACTAAGACGAAGTTGGCGTGTGGGCTTCTCCTACGTCAGAAGCACAGGTGCCAAGCAAAAGCTTTACAAAATGTAAAGAGCTGAGATAAGCGGCTCCAGTACGGCGAGCACCTGCAGGGCACTTTTGGCGGCCGGATTCTCGACACTGCAGACAATCGCGCGCATTGACTCTACCAGGTGCTTCAGCATTTTCTGAACGTTTTCCTTCTCATTATGTCCATGTCCATGCTTGCGTGTTTTGTCCCCGGTCTTTCTGGCCCTATCATTCTTGCCTTCTTGGCGCAGAGGACCCCTATGACCCGCTGTCATGGTCATGGGTATACAGGGCAGTAAAGGCCATCCCGTGTGTGTATCAGCTGGTGGAGACGAACATTCACCGTGTGCTTTCACCGACCTTGAATTAGCTGTGCTTAGAAGTTGTGTGACCTCCTTCAGCATCTCTTAGCGCGTGTTTATTTTTCTTTTTTTTTCGGAGACAGACTTTATCCATACCAAGTTGCGTGCTCCAAATTGCAATTAACTGACATCAGTGATTTTCGCAATGCGCCTAATTTTCACACATACTTCTAACTTTGCATACACATCACACTGGACATGTCGAACATCAATAATCAATTTTCGCAGACATTAACTCAAACTGTAATGCTCATGTACTGTTATTTGTACGGCATACATTTAACAACTTTCCACAATTCATGGTTACGCGTGCTATAGTTTTTTTACAGGCGTTGGCCGTGACCTTACTTAGTTTAGTTAAAATGTTGTCGTTTTGCTTAATTTGCCAAATAAAGATTTGCTTACTTGGTATATGTATATTAGTCCTGCAGGTTGTATTCGAAGACGCTTAACTAAATTTTCTACTGAAAAATCAGAGGAGGAGCGAGTCAAAACTTTCACTCTTTTCCATGGAGCCTGTAAAAGTTCTGCGTGTAAATCAACATCCTAGCCCTAAATCAATGCACAAAGTTCATCTAAATGCCCAACCACTGGCATGCATCCGCACGCTTCGACACGCGGCAAAGCGTCAAATGCGTCAAAAGCGTCGGTCGCGAACAGGGTGACGCGTCCCGACGCGCGGTGATTTTGCCGACTACTGATGCTAGAAGATCGGCGAGGCGACGCCGGCGCCCAACAATCATAGGCCGCGATGCATCTGGCTGCTATGCCTATGATGGCCGCCCATGCGAAGACGCCGACACCAACGATCGTCCGAGTGCTTTGGACGCACGACGCGTGCTACAGTGTTCCTGAAAGACTGACCCACTGCCTGCCCAGCTGTCCCTTATGCATATGCGCTGTCAACAATGTATGATACGGCTTTACAGTCTACTTGTGATTACAGATGCGATCGTCCTCCATACGTATATTCCGGAATACTCAAACGGATCATTAAGCTTGCTTTTTTGAATTTTGGAGAATTCTCGTACCAATCGGCTTATACGTTGCATCATTTCGATCGGTTACTGTCACAATACGGTACCACAGTACGGATATATCGAGCATGCGTACCATGCATGCAACCAGCTCCGATTCGCGCAGTAGATTTGGCAGAGCTGCGCCATTTCGAGAGCTCTTACTAAGCCATACTTACTATTAGTGTTTTAGCGCAGAATCTACAAAAACGCACACAGAGACACGAACGGAACATGCGCTAACTTCTTTTGCTTTTAACACGAAAGTGTTTTATCCCGGGTTTCTCGACTGATTTCCGGCAACGGATGTAACGGATGATGTGATAGTTGTCGTCTAGGAGCGGTGACACTAACGAGCGCCAACAGGGAGCGCTTTGGTATTCACAACACAGCGGAGGGTCCAACGCGGTGTAGCCATAGAACAAACAACCAAGTAGAGCGTCGTGCATAGTTTCCTACAATAATAATACAAGAAATAATCACACAATATAAAACATTATTAATACTGTCCGACGGCAGGATTCGAACATAGGAACTCTGGAAAAGAAGCCCGATCAATGCCTCCTAATACGCTAAGCGGCGCAGAAGAGCAACGACGTCGCCGGGCGAATCTCGCTTTGCTCCGGCGAGAGACACTCCAGCGTGAAGCAGAACGCCTTAGAGCGTTCGCGGCGCACGGTGCGTACTCTGCCACTCGCATTCCTGTCGCTGAGCGCGACGCAGCTCGACTGGCTGCCCTAGCCCTTGCGGAGCCGGATCAGAATGCTCGCACCTTCACCGAAGCCACTGATGCGATCGTGGTAAATGTCCAACCAGTTGCATTCTTCACGTGCAGTAAACATGTAGCAGCTTCAGTGAAGTCATGTCTCACTTTCGTGCTCTACCGATTCCTATGAAAGAGGGATCAACCCTACTTTTTGTACATTCTGCGCTAAAACACTAATAAGTATGGATTACTAACTAGTCCGAACCAACACTTTGCTCTTGTTACGAGTTCACCTTTTGAGCGACGATTCCTGTCCGATTTTTTTTTTCAGAATGCTTTGAGACGGAACACGCATCCCGTTAGCGCATCGCTGCCCGAAGTGTTGACGATGTCGAAGCTCAAGGACCGGACTGCACTGGTGACTGGCGCGGGCAGCGGCATCGGGCGCTGCGTGTGCGACGCACTGGCAGCCCAGGGCGCTCGAGTGGTGGCTGCAGACTGCAACTTGGACTCCGCCGTCGAGACTGTGTCTCGGTTACCCGAAGGTGAGCACTACTGGGGGGCCGTCCGTGACGCTAACGTAGCCTGAAACGCATTTGCTCGGGGCTAGCTGACGGGAGACCTGACGCAACCACGCCGACAGCGGGACAAAAAAAAATTATTTGCAGCGGTGATTGAGTAGTAAATGCGAGAGAAATGCGTCAAGCATTACGTCCCACCTCTTCGAGGTAACAGACAGACCCAGGTCCTAAATGACGGCGGTCCGGATAAGACCACCGTAAGTTGCACTATCTATCTATCTATCTATCTATCTATCTATCTATCTATCTATCTATCTATCTATCTATCTATCTATCTATCTATCTATCTATCTATCTATCTATCTATCTATCTATCTATCTATCTATCTATCTATCTATATATATATATATATATATATATATATAATATATATATATATATATATATATATATATATATATATACAAGAAATGTGTTTGAAAGCAGCGTGCGAGACCAGAGAACACGCTGAATCACCCGTGTGGTTCGTTACGACTGTATAAAAGTATACTGCCTTTCTAGCGCTCTAGAAGGTAGGGCTTCGCCCTTCGTTTGTTTAGAGCTTCGGAACATTGATGTAACAGACTAACGGGAGCCTCGCTTTACACAGACGGTAGCAAACACCGGTGACTTCGTGTACGGTGTAGGATGTACCGCCTTTCTTGAGGCACATATCTGGGCGAAACAGTATTCTGGTATTTTAGTACGTGCTCAAGCAAGACTAAAGGGAGCTAGCATGGGTATCTCTAGCGGTGCGATGCTTATTGCTGATCATATCTCGCGAATGGAGATGAATGAGGGAACGATTAAATAAATAAAGAAATAGATAAACCTAGTATTGTTCCCAGCTCGAGTGCTACTTGAAAAATTAATTACATTTGGCTAAAATAGCAGGTTCTATTGTCGATATACGATGGGAATTTCAATGAAATGTCATATTGTTCCTAACGTACCGCGATTTCCACAGTAACGATAAATGGTTAGACCAAGACGGCACAAGCGGCTTTGAATGCTGCAGTCAGTCGAAATCGATGAACAATGTATTAAGCTAACGAGAAACATAGCGCGAAAGCCTTGAATTTAAGGCCCGATCACTCGAGTAGAGGAAGCGATCCAAATACGAAAGACACATATTTTGATTTGATTTCTCAAGATCGTCTCATAATTGGTAGCGGGCTGTGGCGAATGTGAAACGAAAAAAAAAAAAGAAAAGAAAAGAACGCAGAAAGTTGTACGAAGATACACAGACTCTCAGCTACCGTTAATAGTTACCTTTTTTTTATTTTATTATTATTTTTTTTTGGTGTGGGGGGTTGAGAAAGCACCATTTGGCATCCTTTGTGACTTGCGTGTTATCACGGTAGGAGTGAAGTGCACCCATTGGCTTTAGACATAATGAAACGAGATAGAAGTTATGTTCATAAAGAAATTCAAGAAAATTTTCATATATTGCCAAGAAAGGAATTGTGGAACTCAGATGTCGAAAATCCTCCATGGCTGCTTACTCTTCCAAAAATCGAATTGTCAATAGATGACATATTCAGAAAAAGAGTCATGTGCATTCAATGCTGCTCAACAACTAGCACTTTACCAGATATATATGCGGTATTCAGGATACATACACGTCTATTCAGATGGCTCCAGTGCAGCAACCTCGTCAACTTCAGCATTTTATATACCGCACCTCAATAAACAAGAATAATTTAAGTTGTCTCGTGCGACTTCGTCCACAACGGCTGAACTATTCGCAATCCTATATGCGGTAAAATTTATAACTTCAGTACGAGATGCGCAAAAATTGGTAATTTTCAGCGAATAACAGGCGGCACTAATATCACTCTGCAGCACAAAAGCAAAAACAATCAGTAATAGTATATATATATATATATATATATATATATATATATATATATAATATGAAACACTTAGATACCTCACAAAGGCAAGCCAAGAGAAGCATGAAATAAAATTCCAGTGGATATCTGGACATTGTAACATTCCTGGCAACACAGCAGCCGATGAGGCAGCACGACAAGCACACCTCAAAGATGATGCGGCTTCGCTCCCAATATAAAAAAAAAATGAATTACGCTGCATTAAAAGGGCAACATCTTTCAAAATGTGTAGAAATACATGGTTTGACCAGAATTCGAAGAGCTCTGATTTATACCATATGGATCCGCTTATTGAATTCAAAGTTCCATTGTCATTAGACAGAAATATGGAAACCCTTATTCATCGATTAAGGCTATAGGTACTGCCTACTAAAAACATTTCTTACATAGAATTGGCCGTGCGGAAACCTCCGAATGTGATTGTGGATTTGTAGATGAAGATAAATATCAGCTCCTTTTAGATTGGTCGCATCACGACACACCAAGACGCCGACTTAAATCAACTCTAATGACATTAGACCGCATACCTTTCAGTTTAAGGAAACTTTTGGGCCCTTGGTCAACAACAGTCTTGCAAAAGAGCGCTCTAAAATCGTTAACAACATTTCTCAAAGAGAGCGGCATTGTTGGCCATTATTAACGCTTATGATGTTCCTTTTATTGCAGCGTCGCTGTATATGTATATGTGTTTGTGGATTATATTATGTTTATTATTCTGTTCTGATTATATATTATATTATTAGTTATATGGTTATATTATTCTGTTCTGATGTGTGCACCAACCGCTGATTAGAGACTGTATTGTAAGGTGCCATTATTATTTGTATTTTTGAAACTTTCTTCTGCAGTGCCTTGGAGTTATTGAACTTCTTCATTGTATGTACCACGTTTTTTTTTTTTTTCACGCTGTCGTGTTGTTATGAAAACGTTGCTTGTATGAGAAGGTTATTTGACATGTATTCTTGTATGTTGAACCCTGTATGAGGCAGGTTAGACCCATTCAAGAGCTAAGGAGTAGCCGGCGCTTTATTTGTGCGTCAACATCTCCTTATATCATATCAATAATAATAATAAAAAAGAAGTACGCACACGCGCTCTCGTGCTCCATTCCGGTCGTGATGGTTTAGAGTCGTAGGCTCGCCTGTTTTAATTATATTACGCGCCATTACTCTGACAAAAATATTTATGTGAGATACGATCTCTACAACAATATCTCAGCCACCTCTTACCATGCAGCACAGGTTTGAGAAGTTGCTGCCCAGTCTCATGTGTGGTCTCGTAATCTCGCCCTGACCTGATAACGAAACAGCCCGACAGTGGCGCTTGCGTTGTGTAACCTGTGCCTGGTGCTTACAGGAACTGCGCGCCACGTTGCTTGGCACGTCGACGTCACCAGCAACGCGTCAGTGACGTCCTTGTTCGATTGCATTCGCAATTATTCGGAGCTGCCACCAGTCAGCATCGTTGTCTGCTGCGCCGGAGTCTCGAGAGGCGGCAGAATAATCGACCTGAATCGGGCGGTCTTCGACCAAGTGATCGATGTCAATCTAAAGGTAAGCCATTTTTGATTGCCAGACTGCTATGCATCACGTGGTAACTTCCGAGCAAACTTTCAAAAACAGAAAACGCTACCAGCATTTCTTAACAATATTTAAGGAGAGGTAGCGCCTGTATGTGACGCCGGCTACTCCTCTTCCCTTACATGGCGGCTCATAATTGTAACAACAACAACAACAACAACAACAACAACAACAACAACAACAACAACAACAACAACAACAACAACAACAACAACAACAACAACAACAACAACAACAACAACAACAACAACAACAACAACAACAACAACAACAACAACAACAACAACAACAACAACAACAACAACAACAACAACAACAACAAGGACACCATTTCTAAACTTCGGGTACCCTACATTTAAATGTTCACAAGGTATAAATATTGTTCGGCAATTGTACCCGCCGTGGTTGCTCAGTGGCTATGGTGTTGAGCTGCTGAGCACGAGGTCGCGGGATCGAATCCCGGCCACGGCGGCCGGATTTCGATGGGGGCGAAATGCGAAAACACCCGTGTACTTAGATTTAGGTGCACGTTAAAGAACCCCAGGTGGTCCAAATCTCCGGAGTCCCCCACTACGGCGTGCCTCATAATCAGATCGTGGTTTTGGCACGTAAAACCCCATAATTTAATTTGTTCGGCAATTGCAAATTAGGGCTCTCTTGAATGCCACATTACAAGTACAACACTCGCGTACACGGACACAAGAGCCACTGAAACACGAAAACACCGTACAACACGTAAACAAGGAGAATGTTTCGTGCAAACACCAAGTAGCTGTTTCACTCTACTGCCGCGTCGCACAGCACGTGCGCGCGAGAGCACGTTCGCACAAAAGTGCGCGCGCGCCAGTTTCAATTTGGCCACGGGCGCTGGAATGAAACGGGCGAATAACAGTCGATCTTACCTTCGCCTTTTGCGTCGTGCTGCTCTCTACCGAACAACCCTCCTCATCAATCTTCCCTCAACAAGCACGAAACATTGACTTTGTCCTCGTGACATCACTCCATCAATGCCTCACAGTGGGCATTCGCTTCAACTGCTGTCAGCATTTCGGCATAGCACGTGAACAGTGTAGTCCATAAACATAAACGTTGCATACCATTAAAGTTGTGAACTGTGCTGTGCACGAACATACACATTGCATGAAATTACACGTTGCATTGGATGACGATAAAGAGAGTTGCGCGCAGCGCATTTAGTTTATGCGTTTCAAGAAAGCTTCGCCACACATAGATTCCAGCATGAACGTTGAATATTCATATCTTTTTCTAACGGTATCCCGCAGGGCACGTTTGTGACTGTGCAAGCTGCAGTCAACGAGATGCTGGCGCGAGGCGTGGAACAAGGCTCCGTGGTAACTGTGTCCAGCATCGTGGCCCTGACGGGCCTGAGGCATCACAGCGCGTACGCCGCCTCCAAGGCTGCCATCATAGCCTTCACCAAGACGGCGGCGCTCGAGCTGGCGCCTCACGGCATACGCTGTAACGTCGTACTGCCGGGCTTTACCGACACCCCCATGACAGCCGACACGAGCGACAAGGACCGCGCTAACATCATCGCCCGCACGCCCCTCGGTCGGATGGCGCGACCCGAGGAGATCGCCAGAGTCGTCCGGTTCCTGTGCGACGAAGCGGACAGTTCGTTCGTCACAGGAGCCGCCTTCGAAGTCACCGGCGGTCTTCACATGTGACCGCAGGAGCTGTGACGAAACGACTTTGGGCGTGTGTGTAGCAAGAACTCGCGCCTGGTCCTCGTGAACTGTTGGGACGGACATTCCGCTGCAGCCGGCCAGGTGGCAATTTCTTTCGCTGCTGGTTACCACGTCGCCGCGGAGTCGATTTCGGGCCCAACCACAGGAGGCTGGGATCTCATGGGTCCGGAACGCCAACAGGCCCGGTCAGCCGAGATATTGAAACGCAGCAGATTTAAAGATACGTGCACACTTCAAAACTGAGGCTATTTGTCCTTGCTTTCACTGACTGCTTTATTGGCCACGAGCAGCAGAGATCATAGTGTTTAGGGTGGTGCCACTTGCCGCAAGCATTCGCAGGGCCGCGTGCACTACCTCTCGAGTCAGGGCTTATGTGCTTAACCTGCCGTCGATCTGTAGAAACACGTGGGGAGGCCGAGACAGCGGGGAGCGCGGTGGCCCGAACCCCGCCCGCTGCTGGTTGCAGGCTTTCATGTCAGCCCGAACCCGTGAAGAGCACTATGAAACCGTGAAGAACCTGTGAAGAGGCGTTTATGAAATAAAGTGATCAGGTATTGACACGCGTATAGACTGATTATGTTTTTCGGTGATCGTTATTTAATTATAGGTGAAAATGTTTTTCAGTGATCGTTTCGTCACTGTTACAATTTTATCGCTCGACGCAAGACACGCGTTCATGTATCGCTACTCTATCGAATGTTGTCGCCGATTGCATAGCGACAAAACCTTGTGTAATCAGATTTCTCGCGCGACGCGAATAGTTGTAGATTCTGGAACACACCTGAGGCACGAGTGATTACTCTGGAACATGTATAAATAGCCGGCGCGCTTGTTCCGTAGACCACATTTCGGTGATCGACGAGCTATGTCGCAACTCTCGTTGCACGTGTTACTTGCTTTTATGCGCAGAAGTTTGCCCTTTGTGACTCACAGTTGTGCCACTGCCTGGTTCTTCCCCAGCGCTAAATGTGACAATATGAACAAGGCAACTCTGTCATTATCAGTTTTATTTTCAAAATGAGAAACATAAACAAATAAGACTTGTACATGATAGAAACGCATCCGGAACAGTTACGATTAATGCCCCAGTGTGGCAAAACGGAGAGCGAAGGATGGTCACAGGAAGATGCAGAAACGACAAGAGAAAGAGAAGAGAGAAAAAAAAATAATCCACTATATATAGGTTCTGGCGTATCATTCATTTGATATTTACGTTAAAACAAGCGAAACAAGCGAAACACGATAGAAACCATATCACAGCAAACAAAATAGTTCTCACGAAAGAGCGAAACGAGCTTAAATGACTGGTGACAATAGGCCTCTTCGATTAATCGTCCCCGACTGAACGAGGCCTTGGTTTCAGCCAATGAGTGTTGCGTATGCAATGTCTCGGACAGTCCGAGACTGTCAAGAACGGATAATCGAAGAGACCCACTGGTTCACAAAGCGTTTAGCGCACACGTTGAACCTTTTTGTTGTGTTTTTTGGGACCTCTGGATCTGTCACTCCAACCGCCACTGTTGCAAAAGAATGCTAACATGATCTCTTTGGTACATGTTGAAGTGTGCAGTGCTGTACATAAGTTTTCGCTTGTATGCAAGGCATCTCGTGCTTTTTTTTTTTTTTTCGTGTAATGACAGTACAGATGATTTCTGATCTGATAATGTACTCCGTGACTGGACGCTTGTGTATTGCCGATTCATCGTGTACTGACTGCGCATATTCCAGTGGCAGCAGGCTATGTCTGAGTCACTGATTCAATCACTGATTCAATCATCAATCACTGATTCCCGCGCACCAAAGCACATAATCGTAGACTTTAGAGACCCGCCACCGGAGCACAACTTAGGCGAAATTCCTGGAAGCTCGGAACTAGAAAACCCGCCGGGGTGGCTCAGTCAGCTAAGGCGTTGCGCTGCTGAGCACGAGGTCGCGGGATCGAATCCCGGCCGTTGTAGTGCACGTTAAAGAACCCCAGGTGGTCAAAATTAACCCGGAGCCCTCCACTACGGCGTGCCTCATAATCAGAACTGGTTTTGGCACGTAAAACCCCAGAAAGAAGAAGAAGAACTAGAAAGCGGAAGTAATGACCCCACTAATGACGTCACACACAAGAAGGTGGCGTGATATTTAGCCGGCTAATTAATGGAAAACAGATGCCTCGCATAGACTGAACATCTGCCTAGCAGAGCAGATGGGACGTCACTGCCTCCACTTGCTTCTCCTCTCCCGGCGCGCACCTGCTCGCTCGCTTGTTCGCAACAGCTGCGCGCGCGCGCTGGTTACATGCTCTGACGTGAGCACCGGAGAGGGCGCGTAAGGTGCGCCTTGTGCGCCTCTCGCTAGGGGGCTACGCCCCGACAGGTGGCGTCACTCCCTCATAGTGGACGGAAGCGTCAAGCGGTCAGCGGTCGAGATAAGCAGGAGGAGGAGAGAAACAGAAGGCAGGGATGTTAACCAGAAATGCGTCTGGTTTGCTACCCTACTCTGGGGGACAGGAAAGAGGAAATAGAAAGATGAGTTAGAGAGAGGAGGGGGGGGGGGGAGAACGTACACGGTGAGATCGCGCACGCACGCGGAGAGCCTGAGCAATTCAAAGGCGTTCACATAAGGCAGTCGCCCTCAAGAAAGACAACAGTGCCTTCACAGCGTTGTGGGCCGCAGAGCGATGGGGATGGTCTTCAAGGAGCACCTGCACGGACAACGGTCGATCGCCAAGTCGTCGCAATGCGTTCGATATGTTTGTCTTTCCGACTGAAATCGATCGAGTGACACAATAAATGTGCTATGTTCTCTTCGCTGCCGCAGACGTCGCACGTAGCACTTTCGGTCGTTCCAATCAAAGCACAGTACGCCTTCGTGAAAGCCACTCCCAATCACAGCCGGTATAGAAGCGATGCCTCACGTCGGTGAATCCCAGGTGGAGGTCAGAGTTGGAGCGAAGGGTTCAGTTCGTGTAGCCTGGTGCGCCTTATATTTGGGGTGTTCCACTCTGTTAAGAGAGCTTGCGTGCCAGGTGACAAAGCTGCCTTCCGGCGTCTATCCTGGAAAGAGGAATGGGAACGCTGGGTTGTTCTTGATGTCACTCTCGGGCAGCTTTGTCTGCGAGATCGTTTCCACTGATCCCGCAATGGCCAGGTAGCCACTGGAAAATAATTTCGTGGCCTTTCTGCTTGACGTCGTGGTGAAGCAAGAGACGTTTAGAGTAATGGTGGAAAGAAATGTCGCAGTTTCACCCGAAAGGCGAAGCATCAATTGCGATAGCAAATTAGTAGAGAGCTATACGGAGTAAGGATAGTAGTTTTATCAGCTGTATCAGCTTGGACATGTAGCAGCACCAGCAACGCGCAGAACTGTTGTCGACGCCGTTGGCGTTTTGCCCGCATTCTCACCGGACGCACGCGGCGTTGGTGACTGTTGCCGGTGCCTCTGGGGGCGGATCGTAGTTTTTCGACGAGATCAGAACGGGACACTCGTCGAGTAGCGTCGGAAGTCTTTACCACCTTCTCACCTCGCAACGTTTTATTGTGATAGCAATTAAATGAACACTTTAACCGGATTTCTGCTGTCGCCGTCGGCGTCACCGTCGTCGTCGCCGTCACCGTTAGGTTCCGTATAAAGTCCAAGGGCGATAAAATCGTCGTGGCGCGCCGTATTCCTCCGCGCGCTATCACGGAGAGCGAACGCACGGCGGAAAGCAAACGCGACCGTCGCGCGTAAGGCCGTTAGGGTATGGCGGGAGGCGGGGCGACGCTGTGCGGCGGCACGAAATGCGTATCTTGCAACTGGGCGCAAGGGGAACTGGCCCCTCAATCTCCCACGCGAAAGCAAGAAAGCGGGAAGGCAGTGCGGGAGGGAGGCGGGCAGCTTCTACTCTGCCGCCAACTGCGTTTGTACTTTGCCCGACTGTGGCGGTTGCCCGCACCGTCTCTTATCTCCACACGGCTCTGACCTTTGTATGCGCTGTGCATTCGCCGCTCAGTTTCCGTTGAAGCGTTAGACCGCGTGAACCTTCGCCCGCTGCGGCGGCTGCGCTTGCTGCCAGCGTTTTGACAGTCGTTGTCTGCGGTCATTCAGTGTGATCTATTCATGTTTGCTAGTGCGCGCTGACATTGCGCTTGGTAATTCAGTTAGTAAGCGAATGTGTCCAAGCTTATGCAGCTGATAAAACTACTATTCATACTCCGAATAGCTCTCTACTAATTTGCTATCGCAATTGATGCTTCGCCTTTCGGGCGAATCTGCGACATTTTTTATTGCGATAGAAATTATATGGACACTTCAACGGGATTTTTGCCGTCGCCGTCAGGTTCCGTATAGATTCCAAGGGCGATAAAATCGTCGCCGCGCGCCGTACGAGTAAAAGCGCGCGGAGGACGCGCGCTATCACGGAGAGCCAACGCACGGCGGAAAGCAAACGCGATTGTCGCCCAAAAGGCCGTGGGGGTATGGGGGGGAGGGAGGCGGGGCGACGCTGTGCTACGGCACCAAATGCTTATCTTGCAACCTAGCGCAAGGAGAACTGGCAACGCAATCTCCCACGCGAAAGCAAAAAAAAAAAAATGTCACAGTTTCGCTCTAAGGGCGAACCAATGAATGCGATAGCAACACAGCAATGTCATACGAAGTAAGGTGAGCGGCTTTGGTAGCAATATGAATTGTAGTAAACATGAGCTGATTAAGTAAGCAGGTGTGCTGCGGCGTAAGTAGACCGACATGAAGAGAGACTCGATGACCACGAGAAGGCGCGAGTGAAACGGTGGTGTTGATGAGAAGCGCTGCCCGTGGGCAGCATTGCATGTGTAGCGTGCGTTGGAAAATGTGGGCCGACTATTACTAACTGTGGTGTGAGCGCGCACAAACAAACATGAATAGATCACACTGAATGACTGCAGACAACGACTGTCAAAACGCTAGCAGCGAGCGCATACGCCGCAGCGGGCGAAGGTACGTGCGGTCTATCGCTTCAACGGAAACTGAGCGGCGAATGCACGGCGCATAAAGGTCAGAGCCGTGTGGAGATAAGAGACGGTGCGGACGAGCGACGAGCGCGGTTGTTGGCAAAGTAGAAGTGCGCAAAGTAGAAGTAGAAGTTGAATTATCAATAATTATTCAAATGTCATTTATATAAACAATAAAAAGAAGTGGCAAAATGTGCTCTCTTGAGGAACACCCTGTTTAAGTAAGTTTAAATGAAAGCACTGCTCTAATCATGCATTCACACCGCTTTCTGCTGATTAAATAATTTCTAATAAAATTCCGTGCGTACCATAACAATGCAAGGTTGTAATGTTTCTTGATGGCTAATTCGGTCAAAGTATTTCGCGAAATCTATGAAATACTTCATAAATAAATTTCTTACCTCTATGTTCCTCAAAATATTTCTTTTTGTTTAAGAAGACTAGTTTTAGTTGAATAGCCTCACCAAAATCCATATCGAGATGACGTTAGAATAGAATACCTGTTTAAAAAATCAGACATCTTAAAGGAGAAAACGTTTTTCTAACTCTTTAGAAAACAATGGGAGAATTGTTACCGGTTGGTTGGTAATAAAACATCTTTCTTCGACACTTAGTGCACTACAGTCACCCTTGTAGTGTTTATCTGTTGCAGAAAAAAAAAAAAAAAACATTCGTCGGCCCTTCCACTCTGAAGATGGTTAACCAGCGAAGCTGAAACGTGCGGCCCCGGTGTTCACGACTGGGTTAATGCCAAGGGTTCATTAAAGTTTTATCAATTATGAGGTTACACACACGTTCGGCTGTGATGGAGAGAACGACGTCACTGACGGTATGCCCGCAGTCCGCCGTTGTCACTTGCGTTCGATGTCTCGAGTTTGCTTGGCGGCATGGTTAGCAGCATTCGCCCATCCATTGCCGCTTGCGATTCTTCGAAATTAAATTGCTTCAAAATTAACTCTGTCCGTTACGTAAGGCAATGAATGGCTCATACCCCCTTAAGTAATGGCTCATACCCCGTAAACGCGGCCTCCCCATTACGACGACAGAAGAGAAGTGAAATTCTACGCTGGAATGATGAGTGCCAACGCAGCCAGCTGTGGAAGAAGACAACGACGACGCGAACGCGGAAGCGGCATGAGCACGTGCCAAGCGCAACCGAGGGGCGCCAACGAGCCAGCTGCGGAAGAAGACGACGACGCTCGAGCCAATGCTGATGATGATAGTTTTCTGTACACAAGCGATTTCGCCTAGCCTTATACGATTTCGCCTAGACATATAAAGCTTGCTTTAATAACAGAGGTTAGAGACATGTAACCCCACAGCGCAGGTTTGGAAATTTCTTATATCACATTATTATTATTATTATTATTATTATTATTATTATTATTATTATTATTATTATTATTATTATTATTATTATTATTATTATTATTATTATTTGGTTTGTACACATTTAACACAAGGACACGAAGGAAACAGGGAGGGAGCAAGCTGACAAGTGCCACCGAGAGGGGCACAACGCCTGCCTACTCTTTCAGGAAAAGGGAATAGAGGAAAATATGAGGAAAGAAAAGAGGAAATAAAGCAATGATGGAGCACACGTAGTTCAGTCAGGTCGTAAAGGCTTATCTGCAACTAATTTTCAGCTTCGTTTTGGGACATTCCCATTGCGTGAAGTAGAATGAGTACGGATTCTTGGTCTCGATATTCCCCAGTATGGAACAGGGTCAAATAGTTATGCAAATTCAAAAATACGTCAAAGCTGACCTTGCACCTGATACGAAGTAAGGCCCCTAAAAGTGGAGGAGCATGCACTGAGACAGCCCGGGACATTGTTTGGTTTGCACTGCAGCCACGCATAGTCTACCATGTTCTATTTCACCGGCTCATGCTGAAGACGCGTGGGACCACATTGAAGTCATTAATCGGGACGCGATGAGGGCAATCATCGATCAATTCGCTCGTTAAAAACACGCCCAGCTGAACACCATAGCGCCAAAGAGACATGTTCAAATTTCTACTGAACTTTTCGCGTATACTTCCACAAGATGTCACGGTATGTCAAGTCGATGTACTGTTCATTTGAAAATATACTTGCATGCATGACAGGCAACAAGATATCTCGTCTGCAAGAAGAAACCTATGCGCAAGTCATCTCTACACATCGATGTTCCGTTGGAACAATGTGTTTAGTGTACACAGATGCTGCTGTTGCACATGACGATGGACGCACGGCATGGGCCAGCCCAACGAATTTACTTTTAAAAACACGAGGAATATAAGATTGATGTCTCCGACTCTGCTCTACTTGAACACCAGACCATACGTGGCGCCGCTAAGGCAGCCTCATGTTTACAAGACATTACTCAAGTGCACATATAAATTGATTCACTGAATCGTGCCCCTCTTTACAGCACCACACGGACCACGTATTGGTGGCGGAAGCATTTTATTCATTGGTCAAGAACCACGAATGGATTAATCAACTCCGGGCTGTCCGGAAGGCTCACGATGCGGCGGTGAGGCTTGGCCTTCCCGTCTCAACGTGGGAGCGGCCAGCAGTCTTGCCCCTATAAGAACGGGTTGAATATTCTTCTGGACCTAAATAAATTTTACCGTCACCACCACTGAATCGTGCACATGTGGCCCATGAAGAGCGGTGATTTGGCTGATGCTTATAGCAGCATGTGAAGATTTTATTTCGCTTGCTAGGCTGTGTGTTACGGCGCAGGATTTGGTCGCTGGCTACCCATGATGTATTAAAATGGGCTACAAGTCAGTAGCAGAATCTAATGGTGAGCGACTATACGTATCATCTCGTCAGTTCTAAATAATTTATTTCGTGCACACCACCATGATAACATCCGCGGTGCTGTTTTATTCATGCAATTTGCGTAAAGAGCAAATACGTAAAACACACACACACACACACACACACACACACACACACACACACACACACACACACACACACACACACACACACACACACACACACACACACACACACACACACACACACACACACACACACACACACACACACACACACACACACACACACACACACACACACACACACACACACACACACACACACACACACACACACACACACACACACACACACACACACACACACACACACACACACACACACACACACACACACACACACACACACACACACACACACACACACACACACACACCCACACACACACACACACACACACACACACACACACACACACACACACACACACACACACACACACACACACACACACACACACACACACACACACACACACACACACACACACACACACACACACACACACACACACACACACACACGCACGCACGCACGCACGCACGCACACACGCACACAAAGACAAAGAGCGCCGGCGCCATGCATTGAGAACTGCGCTTGAGAGGGTGTCGTACGCAAACGCGAGGATTGGTGTGGGAAACAAGATGTATTAATGCGTAAATGTGGGGTAAAATGTGGATAATGCGTAAATGCGTAAACCTAAATGTGGGGGTGGCGCAAATTGTAATTTGGGGTGGGCCAACTTGAAATTTGCAAGTGTGCCAACTTGAAATTTGGGGGTGGGCCAACTTGAAATATGCATGTGGACCAAATTAAATTTAGGGGTGGGAAGTGGCCCAAGTGAAATTCGGGCTGGGACAACTTGAAATTTGTGTGTGGGCCAACTTGAGATTTTGGGGTGGCCCAATGTCCAATTGAACGCCCCTGAGCGCCCTTCGAGTTACGAACTCCTCGCGGGCAAGCGAGCGCGTTGAGACGCTTGGCGCGTTTTCATTGGGCCTTACCGAGGCGCAGTTAGAACGCAGGCGAGAGCTTGCGCAGCGAGAATGACATGGCCGTCACGGGGATTACTCTCCTCTCACGCAGCCCCTCACGTGCTACTGCGGCAGCTGGGGTTGCTTTTTTCTTCCTTATTCATAATAAACACCAGTAGTAGTGTTCCCTTTCACCGGCACTGCCCCCATAGCTCTATGCTGCTCCGTCGAGGGGCGCTCGTGCTCGGCGTTCCGTAGGGAGCCGAGCGTTCCGGATCAACTGCTACGATCGCTTTGAAGGGGCCCGGTGCGGCGAGAAAATCTGACAATTGTCTACTAAAGCCTAAGCATTCTTTGCCACCGGAAAGGCCATGGGTAACGCCCATAAGCTAAGAAAAGCAAGTAAGCAAAAGTTAGCAAAAGCGAAGTTACAGCTGAGCCAAACAATGCTTACGCATTAGTAGACAATTCTCAGAATGTCTGTAGCTTCTTACCTAGATTGGCCTTTAGCGCAGCTGTCGGTGCACGTGACGAGGAGCCTTACATTCCTTGTCAATATGTTATTATATCGCTATATGAGATGAAGAGAGGGCAAAATGTCACGCAAAGC
Source organism: Dermacentor silvarum (assembly GCF_013339745.2). NCBI lineage: Eukaryota > Metazoa > Arthropoda > Arachnida > Ixodida > Ixodidae > Dermacentor > Dermacentor silvarum. The sequence continues at coordinate 228,865,680 of NC_051155.1, forward strand.
AAAATACCAAAGACCAGGGGCGGCCTGCACGAACATTTAACAACGAAAATAACAACGAATTTGAGAACGCGTTCTTAAATTCGTCATTATTTTTTTGTTAAGTGTTCGTGCAAGCTGCCCCTGCTCCCGTCTCGTATTCCGTGTAGTTCGGTGACTCCACCTGCCCCCCCCCCCCCCCCCCCCTCCTTTTCCCTTCGATGCAGCACATAATCTCGGCCGAGAACTATATTAACAGTGGAGCTGTTTAAGCTCTTGGTTAGGCCGCGTAGTGCGAACAAACAACTGCGCCTGGCGATGACGTCACCGTGCGTTGACAAGCAACCACCTCGCGGAGCGGTGTCTGCTTTGCCTCCTCTCCGTGCCCTGCACATGTTGCCTTCACATGGGGCGTTAAGGAGAGGGAAGGAGAGCATGCGCGCGGCGCGTGCCATGCTCGGGTGAGAGAGAGAAAGAAATTGTAGCAGCACCAACGAGGCAACGCGCAGAGCTGCTGCCAACGTCGTCCGCGTTTCCCCGTTTCCCCGCGTTCGCGCCGAACGCGCGCGGTGTCCGTGACTGCAGCCGGCGTCTGTGGCAGCGGCTTGGCAGGTTTCGACCAGCCACACCCCTGCAAGTCTGGAGGCGCAGCTTGGCCGTGACGTCACTGGGGAGATAAAGCTGAGCCGCCTCGACGGCGGCAGAACTCTCGTTGACTTTGTGCCGAGTACATGTAGACTTGACATGGGACGACCAGAGAAGATCCGGACACTCGAAGAAGAAGCCGCTCATCTTGAAGCGCGTCGCACGGCCAAGCGAGAATCTGCGCGTCGGCGGCGAGCCGATTCGGAATAATGATTCGGAATGTGTTTAAAAGGCTGTGAACTTGTCAAGCTGTCTAAGCACGTGTTTTTCACAGAGCCTTCTGTTTATATTGTTGGATAGAAAGAAAATAAAGAGTACTTGATTGAAGAAGCCGGTCAGCCAGGCGCATCAACAGCTTCTCGTACAGTGCCTTTTCTGGCTTAACGCCGGGTTAGCCCCCCTTCCACCGATGTCGAGCTCTCCCGTCTACCAGTTAAATAAACACCTTGGCAACTGTAATAAACAACTTGACAATGCCCGAAAGCCCTACTTAAAAGCAAAACATTGTTTTCTCCACAGTAATGTAGATATAATTACATAATAATTAAACAGCCAACAACTCAACATAATCTTCGCCGGAGAGGCTCAGTGGTTAAGGCGCGCTCTTGTTGAGCACGAGGTGTCGTGTTAAACTCCGACAGTGTGGCACCTGATTTGAAATGGCGGCCGAATGCGAGAATCTTCGCGCCCCTAGAATTAAGACGCACGTCAAAGTAACCTAGGTGATAAAAATTATTTCCGAGCCTTCCACTACAGCGTCTCTCCTAGCCCTAATGCATGCTTTCACATGCGGATGTGAAGGCAGAGACAAAAATAGGTAGCACGTCATTCTCAAACTTGAAAAATAACCGAAACACTAACTAAAAAAATAATATACATTGACGCAGCCTGCTAACAAAATATGCATCTCATGCTTGAACGTCAGCAAAATAAAACCAAGAATTAGGACGAGATGCTCAACTAACCGCTGCGCGATGACGTGCAGAAAGTTCCATGGTCAAAGCTGTTTTAAAACAACGGAAGTATTCCAGAAGGTCAGACCTGCTGTCTGCTACAGCAAAGGAAAATACCTAAAGCTACTGACGTCACAAGATGATGTGCGTCGCGCCTTCGGAAGCGCAAATGTCATAGACAACATAATCATTTCCCCTGCGAAGCTAGCATAAACACCTATTACTGCATTTAAATGTCGAGGTTGTTTCACCTTTGCAGCTATGTTAAAACGCCTGCTGACGTCTTTTAGCCGTGTTTTGCATGCCACGAAACGCCTATAAAACGGCAGAAACATACGAGAGCCTTTAGTCGACTACTCCTTGTTGTCGAATCAGCAGCTACAGTGAACGTGAGTGCCAGAGAATGTTTATTATTTCTTTGTTAGTATTTAAGATGCCCCAGGCATGATATTTTACATTAAGGACGAGCCATTATTTAGTGATAGCGATTCGATGACAACCTCGAAACTCTATGGAACAGTGTGCGGCGTAGCATCTTTGGGGAGAGTATTTCAGTCCGATGGAGTGTTCACAAAAAAAGCGACAGAAATTCTGAGAATTGTCTACTAATGCGTAAGCGTTGTTTGGCTCGGCTGTGACTTCGCTTTTGCTTACTTTTGCTTACTTGCTTTTCCTAGCTTATGCGCGCCTACCCATGGCCTTTCTGGTGGAAAAGAATGATTAGGCTTTTAGTACACGATTGTCAGATTATCTCGCCGGATCGGGCCCCTTCAAAGCGTCCCTACCAATTGAGCCGAAACGCCAGGCACGAGCTCGTTTCGACGGAACAGAGCGGGTGAAAGGCACCAGCTGCCACAGTAGCGCGCACGGTGTTGCGTGAGAGGAGAGTACATCGCCGCGATGCCATGTCCCTCTCGTTGTCGCTCTCGCAAGCGTGTGTTTGCACGCGTTACTTATCCGCTCAAGCTCTCGCCTGCGTTTGAACTGTGCCTCGGTAAGGTCCAATGAAAACGCGCCAAGCGTTTCAACGCGCTCGCTTGCCCGCGAGAAGTTAATAACTCGAATGACACTCAGCAGCGTTCAATTGGACATTGGCCCACCCCAAAATCTCAACCTGGCCCACATCCAAATTTCACGTTGTCCCAACCCCAAAATTAAGTACGTCCACGTACCCCAAACTTTCAAGTTGGCCCCACCCCACATTTTGAGTTGCACCAACCCCAAACTTAAAAGTCGACCCACCCCTAAGTTTAATTTGGCCCACACGAAAATTTCAAGCTGGTCCACTTGCAAATTTGAAGTTGGCCCACCCCCAAATTACGATTTGGGCCATCCCCACATTTAAGTTGGCCCAACCCTGCTATAAGCTTCCCATGCATTTTCTATGGAGCCCTATGTACGAGAATCTCTATGGGTATTCTCTATCAATTTTTCGGGGGGTTTAACTTGTTCCTTATCGTTTATAAAGCTTACAATCATCTACATTTAACTATTACAGCGATTCGAAATTGTCTTAACTTCGCAAATTACGCATTTTTGTGCAGATACAAGGCACTTTTCGCGTGACGGTGCTGGGGCACTCGCCAAAGAACGCTAACGCATTTGCGATGAACAGCAGTAGGGACAGACGGCGGGTGGAACTGTTTATTCGGCTGGACGGTTGTTGAGCTGGCAAAACTAACGAGGCGCTAGAGTGGTAACGGTAAAATTTACGGTGAAGGCACAGCCAAAGTGTAAGACACTTAGGTCTGGGTCAGCAAGATGTGCTTCATGTTTTATTTTGGTGACGCTCGTGTGATACGAGTAATCAGAGTAAATATAGCGAGCTGCGCGATTCTCAACAGTTTCAAGTGTATCTGAGAGGTTATAGATTGCGGGCCCCAAACGTAGCATGCGTATTGGAACTTAGGCCGGGAATATATTTCGACATACTAGTAGTTTCATAGAGGGCGGTCGGGAGGGTGGCAAGACGCAAGCACCGTCGTTTGCAGCCTAGGGAACGGTTGTTTTCGTTAGTGACACGTTGTTTATGAGAAGACCAAGCGAGATTACTTGAAGGCTGATGCCATAATACTCGCATGTGTCAATAGACGATATTTTGGCGTTGCTGATGACATACTTCGGTAGGCGGCCAGTAAATTATTAACCTTTTATAAGCACCCACTGACAATATAGCCAGGGCAGATGCAGTAGATATAACGTGCCTGAAGACACCGGTCTTCGCGCGTGGAATAATCTTACCTACCTACCAATCATCCGGCACCCCTCGTTGTGATAACGACTGCTCAAAGATATGAAGCCAGATTACACTGACAACGATTAAGAAAAACCGTAACATTCTCAGCATTTCGACGGGTTTAGTCATGTTTCGGCTGAAATTATAAGGTTCGACCAGGCCCGTATCTAGGGGAAACGGGGCCTAGCCCCCCGGCCCCCCCCCCTTCTCCGCAATTTTGATCTTTCGGTGCCCATGGAGTACATCGACCGAATGGGTCGCCGCGTAAGCGACCCCGAGCATCACAAAAGAACAGAGGACGCCGGAACCGACAGTCGGCGCCCGATAAACAGAAAGGGGCGGCTGCGATCCCGAATTTGTCGCCACTGCGACCCCCCCCCCCCCCCCCCCTTTTCTTCAGCCACAATTCTACGCACGGCCCGCTGCGGGCTGTCATGCTGTCAACTATTAATGAAGTAGTATTTAAAAAGTCACATAATTTACATTCTGCGATGTTTACCGAAAATGTTTACTGAAAAATAGGCGCTTACGTCAAATAATCAAGGCCTTCAGCAAGTGCCCCCCCCCCCCCCCCCCAAAAAAAAAAAAAAAAATCCTGGCTACGGGCATTGGTTCGACTCTGTTGTGTTAAATAGTTTGCTGAGTGCATCAAGTTTAGGCAAAGTACTTCGGATGCTGGTGTAAAGAAACGAAAGGCTGCAGTAACGGTTGATATCACAACCTGAGGCTACAAGGAGGTTCAGGCAGGGGCCAACTATTTTAGTTGAATCACCTGGTCAATAAAAAACCGTAGGCGACCCTAATCTTTGACTTAAGTGTCTCTTAGTGGCACTCGCACCTCGGCGTTGGTGATCTTTAGGTTAACTCTGCGTGTGTATGTTTTGAAAGAAGCGACACAGACACAGATAACTATTGTCTGTAGGTCTTCTTCATGTGGGTAGGCTGTGTTGTTCTGGCGGCTTCCTCGTCGACCACCTTCATGGCGAACGCAACGCCCGAAGCGAACTAGGAGGAGCAAGCGTGCGAACGTATTTCCCTTGGCTTGGAGATTCTTGTGGAAAGGGGGTGAAATGTTGGGTTAAGTGCAACGCGATAACTGTCTCTCAATAGAGGACACCTCAACCGCGTTGCACAGAGGGGAAATGGGACTGATAGTTAGAGGAGAGAAAGATCGCAGAGGCAGGAGCAGCAGCAGCGTCAGATGCGCCGGAGGCGCGGGAAAGGGGAGGTCAGGGTTTAGACTCGGCCAGTGAGGCCGGTGTCGTCAACGAAGCTCAGGAGGGCACGGTAGAGCTTCGCGTGACTTGATGATGATGATAAGTGGTTCTTGAGGGAAAGGGAAAGGTTGGCGCTATCTTCTGCAGCCCTTGAGGTGACTTGATGAGCACGATATGCGGGCGAGGAGCGAGAGAGGGCGAGGAGGAAGCGCAGCGCGCACCACCTGGTTGGGCGTAGCCCCCTAGCGAGCGGCGCACGAAGCGCACCTTCCGCGCCCGCTCCGGTGCTGACGTCAGAACATGTAACCAGAGCGCGCGCGCAGCTGCTGCGAGCAAGCGATGCGAGCAGGTGCGCGCTGGGAGACGAGAAGCGAGAGAGGAGGGAGTGACGTCACATCCGCTCTGTTAGGCAGATGTTCAGCTTTATGCCAGGCAACTGTTTTCTAATAATTAGCCGGTTAAATATCATGTTACCTTCTTGTGTGTGACGTCATTGGTGACGTCATTACTACCGCTTTCTACTTCCGGGTTTCCAGGAAGTTCACCGAAGTCGTGCTCACGCGGAAAGTCTACGATTATGTGCTTTGGTGTGCGGTAAACAGTGATTTCTAATTATTCCAGACAATTCAGTAACTGAACTCGTAACTGAAATTATGCTCTGATGTCATTTCTACACTGAAACCCATGAATTTTGTACTGTGCTATTGTTTCTAGTTTTCTGATTTATTTTGAACTTAGTCCACGGTAATCAGTGGTTTCTAATTAATTATAATTATTCCAGACAGTTCAGTAACTGAACTTGTAACTAAACCTATGCTCTGATTTATTTTTAATGAAACCCACGAATTTTGTACTGTACTATTTCTTTATATTTTTCTGATTTATTTGGAATTTCATCCGGTAATCAGTAATTTCTAATTAATTCTAATTATTCCAGACAGTTCAGTCTGGACAGTTCCAGACAGTAACTCAACTTGTACCTAAACTTATGCTCTAATATATCTATTATGAAACCCATGAATTTTGTACTGTGCTATTGTTTTTCTATATTTTCTGATTTATTTTGAATGTCGTCCCCGGTCGTCTCAGGAGTTGAACTGGAAGTGCTGCGCAAGAAACGAGAAACAAACTCGATGCTCGTGCCACTGATAACAACTTATTGTGCCGAAGTTTGAATGGTGCTTACGTTAGGTATTGGCGAATTGAACGAGATAACTTCTAGCCTTGAGCGTGTTGGGACAGAATAATTGCGGTATCTTATAATCAGCACACGAAATGATTAGCTGCGGTGAACTGCGCGAATTTCACAGTACTTCATCTGTTCGTTCAGGCTTTAAAGCGGTGTGAGCGCTTTCAACATTCACAGGTGCCCAAAGTTAAGTTTCATGTAGATGTCCCGGCCGTAGTATTAAAGACTTCTGCTTCAACCCCAAGTTACTCTTTCAGTATCTTTCAAACCGAAAAATACAGAATTCGACCTTTGCGCCCTGTTCCCAGATTAATCTAGCCTAGATTTAATGGATGCAATTTCATCTGCACTTTTTTGAACGAGCCACCGCACGTCATTTACTTTCTGTACTGTGACACTTGACGAACAGTCTTCGTCAGTCATATCCACTAGTTTCCTGATATCATCAAAGGCCTTGTCACTCTTCGGTAATTTATGGAGGATGGACAACTTTATTAGTAACAATGTTTGACCTGAGCGAATTTCTTTAAGTGCTTCCATTATGTCATTAGATGTTTCACTACCACGAGCGTTTGGGACAGGCTTTAATTCAATGTCACCTGATATCATCAAACGGGGTCCATAACCCACATGCACTATCCAGCTATCATAGTACAACACCGTGATCTCAGCAGCACTAACAAAGCAGTATAGTGGGTACGTCGAATAAATAACAAACAACGGTAGTTTACCTCCGAGACAAACAGACGTACATCGAAAGTGAGCGCTCGTGATCATGATTACAGTGCTACCGAGCCAGTGCACGTGCGGCCTCCGTTCGTGCTTAAAAAGTAGCGATGAGGTGAGACTCAAGAGGGCCGATTATTGCCGATTAGTTATTATCGGTTAGACGAGGGGTGGTTGACCTCGCCCAGCACCACCTACATAGCACAGGCCTACGCACTCCGATCTATGACGCCATGCTACCTGGCCCGAAATTTATATTGCCAAGGCTGGCGTGACGAAAGCGGTGACGTCAAAATCACTGTTGCATACGCGGGAGCATCCCCATTAGATTCTATGGCAGTCGGGCCAGGGTACGTAGGCCTAGGTGGTGCTGCCTCGCCCCGCGTGCTGAGTGAGTAATACCAATCGCCGAGACAGTGCGTTCGGAGATGTGAATGTGCCAATCCCAAGGCATGCCGCTATACTTGCTGTACTCGGTGGACAACCTGAGAATCAGTACAAGCTGAACCGCGGTGCAACTGCCTACGTGACATCATGAGCCGTCTCTGGTGATGACGGCAATGCTAAAGATTGTGCTGGCAATTGCCCAGCGCTTACTGCTCTCGTCAGCATCATTCATTGCATTCTGAGGCCCGCACCAGCAAATACACGTGACGTCACTCCACAAATAACGCCAAACAGCCACACCTACTTTGTTGATGAAATATGTTCACCTGTAAAACTTCGGCTCACCCTATCCGAGGCACATAGCGATGGTTCGTAACTTGTTATTTGTTGTGCTTCTATCTATCGGACTCTTCATATTCCCTTTGGCTACATACCCAGTAATGACGGTTGTTTGTTCTGCTTTGCTTCATTTTGATCAGATCAGTTCAACAAGAAACATGTGTCCAATTTCCCCTGCGCTGCGCCCGATGTCGAGGCTGGAGAACCGTACAGCCTTGGTGACAGGAGCTGGAAGCGGCATCGGACGCTCTGTGTGCGAGGCTCTAGCAGCGGATGGAGCCCGGGTGGTGGCCGCCGACTGCAACCAAGATGCTGCCTACGAGACCGTGTCTAGGCTTTGTGGGGGTGAGAAAGGCTACGAGGCCAACTGCGTTAGCCACTCCTAGCAAAATATTGTTTTTGTACTCTATAGGAAGGATCTAACTTCATCTTCACCAAAATTTTGATCTTTTAGGCTCTCTTTCGACTGCTTTTTAAATGCGAAGCATTTCTTCCCGGCGGCTCTGTCCGTCCCTCCATCCGCCGTGCGGCGTCCACACCCGCACTGCGCATGCGCATCCTCCTCCCCATCCTCTCCTTGTCTCATCTCACCTCCTCTCCGACGCTGCGCATGCGCATCCCCTCCCCCTCCTCTCCTTGTTTCATCTCCTCTCCTCTCGGCATTCCTCCTCTCCTCTCCGACGCTATGGCAACACCTGCGGCTCCGCGCGCGATAATGCGAAGCAGCTTAGGTTAGAGGCGCGACGGTAGGCGCTGAATACTCCGCTGGGGGGCGCCACTGTAGCTCGCGGTATAATGACGCGCGCGCGCTCCGCTCCTCTCATTCTCCTCCCGCAACGCTGCGATGAGTGCCACGGACAGCGCCATCGTCAACGCCAGTGTCAGCGCCGTGGACAGCGCCGCGGAGAAGAGGGCTCGAGCCGCTGCTACGAAACGGCAGCGGCGACAGGCCGATCCCGAACTTCGAGTCGACCCCATGGCTGCTTCGCATACTACTCAGGGTTCCCCTACGGGAAGATGGTGTAATTTTTTTTTACTCGCTCGACATTTCGTTGCTCATCAGCTATTCATGGTTTGCGACTCGTTCACTTTTCAGGAGCGGAAATTTAAAATACCATATCGCTCGAAGTTAACACGACCAGAAACTGTTTTCTTGATATAGACAATAATTGAATAAATTGTACAATATAAATTCTTAAGGATTTTCTATGTAATTGCTAAATGGTATGCTGTCAGCGGTAGACAAATGTTTTTAGTACCCTTTTGTAAATGTTGACATGACTTATTCTGGAAACTCTTGCTTTGTTCAGACCGGTTGGTACGCACGGGAGAAATTGAAAAGCAGCACGGAAAGAAAGAACCGAAGCGAAACGCCTCTAGTAATTCTTGTGGGTATAGTTTGTGCCCGTTTGCTTTCCAATATCTTGCTCTCAGAGCAGAGTGATATGCGACGGGGAGTGGCCCGTGGTATGCGGTGATAGAATGAGGCGGACGTATATAGTTTCATAACTATAGGACTGTGCAACTGACTAATTGTACGATTTAGAGATAAATATGGAATAAATATTTTACGCGCTCAATTGGTTCAAGTCTCGTTAGCCAGGTAAGCTATACACATGGCATCTTAAAATAATGCATGTATACCTGTTAGGGAAAGTCTGAGCGTTGGTGCATCCAGTCTTCAATTGTTGGAGGAATGGATGACGGCTCTTAAAACAGCCAAGGCAGCGTTAATTCCCAACGTATGTTTATTCGGGCACGTATCGACCACCACCATCATGCATCACACGCTATGAGGCGCAATGTGCAGATCGAGTGGGTATGTTCGAGTACAAGCTGTCGGGGAGAAACCCGCGGCATAGGAGCATGTTAATTTCGTTCGCGAGGGTCTAAAGCCAATGGTAGCTTTCATCCAGGCGCCTTATTATTGCGAAACAGCAGTATAGACGTTGTCACAAACGAAGCTGTAGGTCACATGGACAACGCGTTTCGCTCAGTGACGTCTAGAGTACTGATCATCCATTGCTCATGCATTTCGGTACACATGAGTGCAGTCACTTGTCGAGATAACGTGCAACATTCGAGCTCATATCATTACCGTTTGGCACAGAGGTATTCGGCCCGTCGCATGAAGCCATCAGTGTCCCGAGTGAACGAATTCATAGAAATGGATGAAGCCAGTGACACAAATGGTCTACTTGCAGGGAAAAGTTGAGAGCAGAAATATACGTGACCTCATCCGAGTCGCATAATGTTTGTCTCGTGTTGAATGCAGCCCCACGATTGCATGCCACAGAGACGTTGTTAGGCTGTGCTTTCAGACACCAGAGTAGGCCATTACTGCCATCAGTCACTCGCAGAAATGACAACATCAGCACGTGTAAATGATTGCGAATCTCCGCGTGGAATAAGGTTGAAATTTTGGCATGCTAGGTGCATTGCTATCACAAGACGGACTTACCAAAATACGAAAAACGAAAAGAATCAAACAAACATAAAGCAGTGCCAACTTCTGGGGAATTATAATCGCCGATGTTACAGCCGCATGTTTTGCATGTATGATCCGCAGTAGGCTGCAGACCTCGCAAAAGGTCGCTTCCCAAAGCCACAATACACTTCTTTGCAAAAGGAGCCTTTCACCGTGGCGCACGAGTAGTCCTAGGTGCAAAAATTAGATGCAGCATGGTAATCCCGTGATCACTTCTCGCAGGCGCTAGTACCGCGCCATACAGAATACGTGCCTATAATCGCGGCAGTGCCCTTGAGACGGAGTTAAACATATGAAGTGCATTGGGTGCCATTCAGTGTTCAACAAGGCACATATACGATGGTGTCTCATACATGTGCCTCACGCAAGCCAGTGTTGCCTGAAACTTCGTCGTTAGCTATGTCCGTATATTTCACCATGACGGCCTCAGAAAGAATTTGCGCTTTGGGGAAAAAGCTTGCTTAGATCTTTTTGAAAGGGGTTTTTAATATTATGAAATCTATTTCATTTCCACAGGAGCTGGGCTACACCTGGCCTTGCAGGTCGACGTCAGTAGCGAGGCATCAGTTAAGTCCCTCTTCAGTCGTATACGAGACTCGCCGGGCCTGCCAGCAGTGAGCATCGTTGTTTGTAGCGCCGGAGTCAAGAACATTGACAGCCTCGTCGACACGAAGCCCGACGCCTTCGACCGAGTTATGTCAGTTAACGCAAAGGTACGCAATATTTGTCGGCCCATATAGTTATGCGCAATACGCCTTCTCTGAGGACTAGACACTTTGAGCAGCGCTTGACTTGCTAGAGCGATTCGTAAAATGAAAGTACGAATGAACAGCGAGTATCAGCAAGCAGTCGAGGCACTGTAAGCCACTTTTATTTCGACTATTCGCGACTACATGTCGGCCGATTCATGGAACGGGTATTGTAACAATGAATGACGATAATAATCAAAACAGAGAGAGTTGGCTTGAAGGAAGGCAGAGGAGTAGGCTAAAGCTTGCGCATTACGGTTTGCTACTCTGCACTGGAGACGTTGAGAAAGGGTAATAGAAGGTGGTATGAGGGATGATGGTGACTTGGTAGAGGTATGCATAACGGTGGGTGGCGCTTGTAGAGAGCTGTAAGTAATGGCTTGCAGCAATAAAACTCCTCAAGCAATAAAGCTGGTAAAGCACGAATTAGTCAAGTAATGAAACTCCAATAGATTTCTTTACTTACTCGTTACGGTGCAGTAAGTTCCGTCAAAAAAGAAAAAAAAAAGGAAATAGCCTCTAAGCAGTATTAGTGGACAGTATCAGGTTTTTTGCAATGCTCGTACGCAATTACCCGCCATATTTAAATTCACAACTGATCCGTGCGCGATTTTGTGCGCAGGGCACGTTCTTGACGGTACAAGCAGCAGCCAGGGAGATGCTATCGCGGGGCGTGCGGAACGGTGCCGTGGTGACGGTGTCCAGCATCGTGGCTCGGACGGGTTTGAGCCGACAGTGCGCCTATGCAGCGTCTAAGGCAGCCGTCGTGGCCTTCACCAAGACGGCGGCGCTCGAGCTGGCGCCGCACGGCATCCGCTGCAACGTGGTGCTACCGGGCTTCACCGACACCGCCATGACAGCCGACGTGAACGACAAGGACCGCGCCCACGTGGCCGCCTGCACGCCCCTCGGCAGGGCAGCCCGACCCGAGGAGATTGCCAGAACCATCCGGTTTCTGTGCGACGAGGCGGAGAGCTCATTCGTTACTGGAGCAGCCCTCGATGTCACTGGTGGTCTTCACATGTGACAGCATTGAATTGTGGAATGTTTGGCGAATGACACTGAAATAACTCTCGCTACGACGACGTGCACATTGTAGCACCGCAGGGACAACTGTTTTTGAAAATGCAGTTGAAAATGTAGTTTTCATGTGACTTTAGGCCAAAAACACAGGCTATGTGCCTTCCAACTATTGCGTCTATCGCAGACACATTTCTACTTAACCACCGCCTTTGGAAGGGGAAACGATTTCTGCAGCTCTAATTTCGGGAAAATTGGGCAGACAGGCCGGTGTTTGAACAATAGAGTACGCGAGCACCGAATGACTGTGTGCAGCAATATAGGCGGTCACATGGGTTGCCATTGTAAAAGATGCGGGTGCAAGCCAGAACTGGAAAAAACAAAGTTCCTGTGTCTTCCAACTATAGCGTTTATCGCAAGCACATTTCTACTTAACCACCGCATTTGAAGGGGAAACGATTTATGTAGCTCTGATTTCGGTAAAATTGACTGGGATGTCCAATTTCTTCCTTACACTGGGTATAGCTTTCTCGTTTCTAGAGTTTTCATCAACGTCAGTAGCCGTCTGTGAATGTTGACGCGAAATCGGGATTGTTGACTGTGTGTGAGAGTGTGTGTGAGAGATGTAAACGAGAAGGGAAGGCTATGAAGCCAACAAGATGCACGTGCGATTTGCCACTCTGCGCAGGGGTAAATGTGTTAAATACTGAAAGCAGAGAAATAAAGCAGAGAGAGTGCCATCAGTACCTACATCCGGTAACTATTCAAGTCTGCAGGCTTTCATTGAGGTCACTCAACTCAGTAACTGAAGAAATACACGCTTCACTTTGTGAAATAGTCATGCATGTGGCTAGGATCCTAGGACCTTTGCAGCCAAGAGTCTTCCACTAATTTCGCTGGCACGTAACGTTAGTTGGGCTAGCTGATTGAAACTTTTTTTTGTCTCTCAAACTGCCGCCTGTGCATTCTCGATCTTTCCCTGAAGCTGCAGCTACCACAAGGCCTCTTCAACTGCGATGTAGCATTGCTGTGTGGTGTCGCTCGCGAGTAGTGACTTTCCCGAAGGCTTACTTGTTCGCCATTAGAACGACTTTATGCGACAGTTGCGGTTGTGAGGAGTCCGTTGAACGTCTCGTCTGCATCTTTCCCGCTGCAATGACCAGAGTCCTCCACCTCGAACCACGTTAGATCATCTGGACTCTATTTCTGTTGTAGCAACCGCAGGTTGTGTCAAGCAACTGAGCTGACTCCCGACAGGTAGAAACTGCGCTGTGAACGTCTTGGGAAACGGTCGAACCGAACAAGAGAGAGACGCAGGAAGGAATAAAAAGCGGCCGCGAAATGGGGCAGCATAGAACTACACCCAGAGTTATAATTGCTTTCTTTTATTTGAATCAGACTTTCTCAATTGAACTTTTGGGATGCCTTGCACTTTAGTAGCCAAAGTCCCATACTTTAGTCTGTTTTAATAAACACAGATCTCCTCGCAGGCCTTGAGGCCACCTCCTCAAATAAGTCGTTTTTTGCAACTAATAAAAGCCGTCCCAAACAGTGCCTGATATGTTGTATTAGTTTATCTGCTTTCCACCTAAGCGCATAAAGCAGGCGCATCAGATACTTGCGTGGTGGTGTGGCTGCGTTTTGATGAAGGTACGAAATTTGTAAGGGCCTGCATAGGAGAATGGCAGTAAGAAAGGAGCTGGGGCACAAGTAAAGAGAAGCGAAGAGTTTTTTTTTTTGTGTATGCGTACAAAGTATGGTTACCCGCTTATTATCCATTGTCTCTACTCCGGATGAGAACTAACCAATGAGTGAGAGAGAGTGAAACGCCAAAAGAAATATAGGCTGCTTAACTATAGAATAACGGTCCTGTTGGCTACCCTCTAATGGGGGAACGGGAATATGCAGAAAATATGAGGAAAACATCAAATAATTTAATATGTGCGTGAATATATCCGCACTGAAAATGTATATCACTAGCGTTACTCAACGCTGGCAGAAAACTTTAAAAAGCGTTGCCTATTCCAAAGAGTGTTTGCCATCTTACTTCACTCTATTCGTTTGCTTATTAGTGACAACACGCACATTGAGACGCGATAGACTAGAACAACTCAGGAACGATACCCTTGTTAGGGAAGCCACACTGCTATGGCGAACTCGCCTGCGGTACATTTGCGGAGTTCTTACTAAAGTAGCGTTTCACGCACATTGCGTTTAGTGTTCTTTCTGGATGACACCACTTTGCCAAGCTTTTCAGACCGGCACCATTGTGATGACACTACATTTCTTCATCGGGTTCGTAACTGCATCATACTTTGGGGGGATGTCGTAGTGCTAGCCCGACAGGTACTTCAAGCGCGTTGCATCTTATTCGTCATCGTCGTCGTTCATGGGCTCCAGCGACGGCGTCTGCGGGCTCAAGTTGGTTGACAGTAGCATGGCCTTGTGGTCGGAGTAGTATCGTTGCGTTGCGATGGTCTAGTTCATCGTCGGCAGTGAACTCCGGCCACGCTTTGCTGCCTGAAGGTGTAGACGCGAGCGATTCAAGTTCGGCCGATGAAGACTTCATAGCGCCGACAGTGGCGCCACTCCTATCATGCACCATCTAGTGAATCGCCCGCCAGGCAGAGCCCAACTCCGTTCACAGTCTCGAAGATATTCATGCCTGTCGACTGTTGCAACCGTGGCGCAAATTATAAGGTCGTTCTTCCTCGTCTACAATCTGGCAATACCGTTCGCAGTTCAGTTTTCCTGCATGCTGACTTGGCTATGGGAAAGAGGCCGGGGTTCCCAATGTGTCAAAGTTGATAAACCTGAACGCCTACACCTGCAGATGTCACTGGTGTTAAAGTACAACGAAAGGTCGCCAACATCGTTGAACAAAAAAATTATTTTTATGCACTCCATTTTAAAGAATGTATAAAACCTTTCTCTTACATTCTCAAATTCATTATAGAAAATGCTTTTGCACTAACATTTTGTTATGCACTGTATCTGTATGTTTCAATTTGCACTGTAATGTGAAAGTACATGGCAATACTTTTTCAAGCATAGAATGTATATTCATGTAATAATTGTATAAATCTATCTTGTTGATATGTATTTTCTACATTGTATTCAATCGTTTTTTTTGTGTGCTGTATTTGCTTTGAATATGTTTGCCGAACGCGCTTAGGAGCAAGAGCCTCTGTCAGGCCACATGGCCTTTAGCTCTAGTTGCTCTTTCTGTAACAAAGAAATAAATAAACT
The DNA here is from genome assembly GCF_013339745.2 of Dermacentor silvarum. NCBI lineage: Eukaryota > Metazoa > Arthropoda > Arachnida > Ixodida > Ixodidae > Dermacentor > Dermacentor silvarum. The sequence goes on from NC_051155.1 coordinate 228,880,854, forward strand.
TCAACTTCAACACCTCATAAAGGAGGGAGTGACGCAAATATGGAGCAGCGTTTAAATGCTGCACCAACATAGGTAATCATGGTGGGCACTCTTCCCTTCCATTGTGGTACTACACCCCTTTTTTGACAAATGTGCCCTACAGTCAGCATACCAGAAACATTTTTTTTATTGCTGAGTTTCAGTATTGAGCACGAATTTACTGGCTAAATGTCTTTGGCTGCCACTGAATGGCAGGCAGCAATCATTATTGGTTGGTTTTGAGTAGGAAGAAAGGACGAGGCAGAAGAAGTTCGGCACGCGACTCGTTTTCTTTTGAAAGCATGGTCAGAGGAGATTGACAGATGCAAGATCTCTGGCTGCAGTGCCATCACACACGTGATGTAAAACAAATGAAATGTACACCTACGGTTCACATATGACGAAAGCTGCCTGCACAAATTCCAAACGATGCCATAGGTGGCTTTGGGTGAAGCCCACCTCCAGTTTTCTGTCTGGGGTTTACGTATACATTGCTGAAAAAGCTTCCGCAAAGTATTTTTAAAAATTTTTTCGCCAATATTGTCAATTTGTATTGCACAGTTAGATGCAATATAAAAATTTGTCGGGTATTTATATGTGCCATCATTAAAGGGTTAAATCTCCGTGCCTTAAGCAGTAAGCGACGACAAGTACAGCTTCTTCGTTTGTTACGCAATCGGAAATTAAATCTTGCGGCTATCCAAGAAACAAAGATTGAATCTGATATGGACGGACGGACAGACAGACGTCTCTTCGAAACTCTTCGTCATTGGTCTCCTCATGATGCCGTGGCGAAGCTTGCGTTTTGTTGCTTACATATTCTTGAGTTCCATGGATGTCACAAGTTTATGCTGCCGGTGCTTTCCTAAAATTAAAAGCCAGGCGCTACTTCCAAATGTATTAAAAAAATAAAATGCCTTTCACAAGCTCGAAGAGATAAATTTGTGAGGTCGTCCGCGCGACAAGAGATACGATAGCTGCTGCAGATGAGAGCTGAAATGATGCACACATGTGCCAATTGTTTCTATTTAAAGTTTAAAGCAAGATAAATTTACACTAGTGTAAGTATGTCTGTCTATCAAGGCTGTCGTTTTTGAGGGCCAGCACTTGCGCCGTCACACGTTAATGCGTTGACTGCCAGTGTTGCGTGCACGGTTACAGAACAGCCTAAGGGTCGTGCGTCAGTGTCTACTATAGTTGATCGCGTGCTACAGTATACAGCATACTAAACCACGATTGCGTTGGGGAGTGGAATGTTTAATTTCGCTCATTGTGTCCTCGCGATATCGATACACGTTAATCTAAAGTGAAATCTACGGACTGTGAGGAAAATAGACGAAAATGAAGCCACACGCAGAGCCTAATGGCTGTTGTCAATGTTTCGACAAGAGGATCCGTGTTCTGTCGAAGAGGATCCGTGATCAGTTGAAGCTGAATAAACTGCATATGTGCAGATTTTACTTGTAGACCTTCTGTCTACGTTTGTCTTCGTTAGAACGTGGCAAAATAAACTCATTCCACTTTTGACATTTCATTGAGCGCATAGAAATCGATCTTTTCCACCGACCCGAAACACCAGGAGAAATAACACGAGTCACAGCAAGGACAGTGACCGTCGTGAGCGAGAACACATTATTTCGCACCGGTTACGACGCTGAAAGCTCTGCCCAACGCGCGTTTTTTATGGCATAGTGAGCCGTATTGTGCACTTGCACCTGATAAGCTACCGACAGAGTACATAAGGATGAGGCTTACGCCCGCCTCGCACGATCTCGCATCAAGTTAAGCATGTCACTGCACGGTCGGCAGGCTCTGGTGACCGGAGGAGCAAATGGCATAGGCAAGGCCACGTGCCACGCCCTGGCCGCCCAAGGAGCACGAATTGTCGTCGCCGATCTGAACCTAGACGCTGCTAACGTCGTGGCGGAGGAGTTACCTGGTGGGTACCCTTACCAATTAAAAGCCACATACGTGTGCAAGGTTAATAATAGTGCGTAAAAAGCAAGACACTCTAAGAATCATAACTTGCAAGCTTTGTTGAGAGACCTGTCAGCTTATCGCTTAGACCACGCTGCCATAATCTACCAAGAGTCTACATGACGGAAACTGATTGGGCAGGTTGTTCACACCAGCTTCGCCTCCTGGGGCTAGGTAGAAGCGCGACTTCCATCTCTATAAATTCGGTGTGTATCCAACATCTGGAAAGGGCATACATTGTGTGAACGGAATACCCCAAACACTTTTCCGCTATCAGCTGTTCATATTCGTTTACTAACCCTCTAACGACAACTTTCGTGCTTTTTTATTGAATTGAAAATAAAAGATATAGTTGTAATCACCTTATAATGATTACGGCTACCTTATACATACACGAACACAGAGTTAAAAGCTGAGGACATGGTACAATCACTGAGTTCCTACATATACGCGGATGCAGAATTACATACACAAACACGAGGCCGCGATGCTGTCTGTAGAGGGCAGGTGAACAGACGAAAACACACATCGATGAAGTAATGCACACACATACATTGTGGTTACTATTTGGTGTGGCATCTGTAGTACTCACTAGTGCTTTTGTGTTTGATTTTCGTTTTTGTTAACAAACATTCTGTAATACACATTTCTAGTATTAATATTGTGTGATATGTTTTCTTTAACTTCTATTCATGCATACTATTATCGCTTGCATTGTATTATTTGTTTTACTGATATGTATTTACATAACTTGTGTTACCCTACCCCTTATGTAATACCCTTCATTGGGGTCTTTACGATAATAAAATATTGTTACTCGCTATTCCCGCACACTGAAGCACGCATCCTGCCGAGCCTGGAAGAATGCGCCAGAAAGACGGCGAAGACGACGATCCGAGTAGCGCTCGTGTTGTTGTTCTGCCATCTTGCCTGCAGCCGTCTCCCTCTGTATATATTTTGTAAATACAATTTCCTATCCCTTTTGGGTACTCTCATCCCCATGGAAATATCATGATATGTGTCCTGTGACTGCTTACTTACGCGGCCGCAACTTGGAAGATAACAAAGAAACTTAAAATGGAGGCTGGTCTCTGCGCATTGAGAGATGTAATGAAAATTATGGGCGTATCGTTACGAGATAAGAAGACGTCAGCATGATTTAGATAGAAAATGCCGGAACTTTCGGATAAAGAGTCAGCAAACGTAAATCTACCAGCACCCTTATTTGGCGAACTTCTGCTGACGCGGCTTCAGACGTTCCCTAGCATTAAGCTATATCCCTATATGATGGGTGGTCAGCTATTTCGCAGTCATTTGAGGTACAACAGCAAATGTTGCAGCAAAACAAGCTTATTGAAACCTTAACGTTAGCAGTCATCCTCCGCGTGATTCATCAGTTCGAAAGTGTGCGATCAGAAATATTCGATGGCTCCTGTGACAGCCCGTAATGTTACATAGTATGAGCACGCTGCAAAATACAATGAATGGAAATATGACAGAGACCTCATAGCACGTGACCAATGTTTTGCTGGACTAGCAAAAATGGCTCGAGTCTCGGTGTTTGGATTATAAATTAAACCCTGGTCCAAATGGAAAACAAGCTTTATAACAACCTTTCAGGGAAATCCGGTTGAGCGATGAAATCAGGCAATTTATTACCTCTTTTAGAATGACATTCCACAAGAGCACTTTCTTAAAAAAGGAATGCCTCCTTCGAATTGATTAATCAAAGCTGTCGTAAAAATTTGTGCTAACGCTCATTACCCTTGATTACGGAAGAAACCGCAGCGGCTGGTGCAGGTTAAATGTCCCGAAAGGCTCGAAGTAACGTAAGAGTTATGCAAGCTTTTCCGCACTGCTGGATGGAGAGAGCAAACAAACATCGCCAAGATCTCCATGGGATAGGAAGTTTTAGTTTTCACACAAGTTACCAGCGGTTCTCGTAGGAGATGCAGAAGAAAACTTCCAAACTGGGTTCGGGCATTTCAGGACCCGTTAATAGCTCATGCGGAGAAACATTTGGAACGGAGAGCAAAAACAAAACATCAACAGATATCAAAGGTGCGCCTTTGTTGGTCAAAGGAGACCATGTTCATGATGTCGTCACGTCTACTATATAATTGGCTAGAAGCAATTGGACAATGTATGCGAGCTTTTGTTGACAATGAAGCTTCGGCGTCCATTTTTAAGTAAAGCAAAACAAAGCCAGAACATATATTTTCCGGCAAACGAATTAAACGAGGCAATTAAAGAACGTGAGCATTGTGAATAGGTACGTGTAAAGTTGAAATATCAGTCACAGACGACAGAAGTACTAGATTTGGCGATAAAAAAGCGTCGAATGTAATTTTCTGCTCTCTAGCCCAGATATAAAGTCAATGAAACTAGGTATGTACTACGCTGACACTGTCGGTGTGCCCTGATGTGAATAACGCGAATGCCAAACCCAGCCCCAAACAACTTCGAGCACGAAAGAATGGAGACGACATTTGCCAAATATATTCATAAATGACTTCTTAAAAGGCTACCCTCTGGTCAGAACAAAGTTTCAAGTCCCGTTTAAATTAAACGACACAAGTACAGCACGAAATAAGCCACATACAATTTAACGAGGGAAAGGAAGGCATGGCTTAAAGAACAGCCCACAGGATGCTGGATGCCAGCATCATGTGGGCGTCCGTGTTCATGTTTGCATCCCCAATAACGATAGCTCTGAAAGTAGATGGCAGCCTGCAGCTTTGCACTGGCTATACGATAATTAACCGCCAAATGCACCTGATTCCTTTTCCTATGCCCAATATTGACAGCATTATCGATTAAACTGGTGGCTGCATGTGTTTTTCTAGGATTTATTTTTACAAAGTCTTTTAGCAAATGCCACTTCAAGAAGAAACAAAACAGTGCACTGCCTTTATTACCGATTTTGATATATACCAACACAATCACGGAAAAAAAATTGCCAAGATGATTCTAAAAAGCAATGAACACTGCTATGAAATCTTACATTGACCACTTTTGTAACGTTTACGTGGACGACATCATTCTATGCTCAAGAATATACATCTACGCTGAGAACACCTGGCCCATGTGCTCTCAGACTCTCAGAGGCGGCTCTGAAAGTCAATTTTATGAGCGAATTCTTCAAGAACAGGGTGACTTTTCTGGGTAGGGTACTGGATGAAACCACCAAAAGCACAAAGGAAGAGTGTAAACATGAGGAATGCGCGAGATGGAAATTCAAGACGATGAGCAACACGAACTACACTTGAAGAAAAGTCCACTTGTCGGAACGTTGGCTCCTGCTCTCACCTTGTGCTCGTGTTGCTCAAAGCAAGAGCGTGCAATACGTAGCACAAATCTAGCGAAACCATATGACATCCATTCACTACGACTGCTTCTCTGCTTGGCTGGCCAATTTAGAGCATTTATGAAAGAATATGACCTGAAAACGCGATGCTTGACAAGGTTTACATAAAGAAACGTGCTCTTCTGCTCTACGGAGGATTGTGTGTGCGACCTACAGAGACTTGGTAGACGTAAACTCCTCTTATGGTGTCCTCTGTGTTCTAGACTTTGCCCTTCCTTTCGAACTTTGTACAGATGCTTCTCATTACACAACCGCAGAATTTCTGCACCCTAGAGACTGCAGCCGAACAAGAAATCAACAACCTCGTGTTGTCGTCTATCACAGTCACACTTTCACCACAGCATAAATGCATTATACCACAACAGAGAAGAAGCACTGGCTGTTTTAAAAGCCATTCGATATTTTCATTCACAGCTTGAAAGGAGCACATTCAAGATTTTCACAGATCCCGAAGAACTTGCGTATATCTTGAAAATGGCAGAACCCGAGGGAAGATCGCACATTGGAGAGGCGAACTCGAGCAGTTTGAACTTGAAGTCAACCACCGTCGCGTCTCTTCAGTGAAAGATGCTGATGCCTTATTCAGGTTGGCGGTCGTACCTGGGGTATCTCACCAAAAACAGCAAAACTCTCCAAAGTATGTGAAAGAGCATAAGTGTGGCAACCCACTCTGAACGAAAGAATTGGAGTGCCTACAACGTTGGTTCATATCATAGTCGCCCTCAGCCAGGCTGCCATGATGGATTTTGGAGAACATTCATGCAGCTTACAAAACAATTTACATGGCCAAAATGAAAGAAGACAGATACGTGTAATCATGCAATGAATGTCAAATAAATGAAGCATAATTCAAGCAACCTACTCTGCAGATGGCTTTGCACAACTACTCGAAGACACCATTTGAAGTTGTGCACATGTATTTCGCTGAGCTCCGAAAACGTATTAAGGGGCCAAGAAAACAAGTATTCCCGGCGAGTGTCAACATGTTCACCAGGATAATCACCCCAAAATAGGGAAGGTAGGATGCTAAAGGCATGATTGCTTTCATGATCCGGAAAACGTTTCAGAAAGTTAAAGTAGTTACATCTGAAAATGCACCGCCATTTAGGAGCCGTCGACTGCAGGAATGGGTGGAAAAGCGCGGAATAGTGCTAGGATTTGCTCAACTATATAATCAATCAGCTTGGCTGAGAGCGATTTGTGATCTGAAGCAGTACATGGGCATGTATCCAGCGTTTCCTGGGGCATGGAAGTGCCGCCTTGACGCTTCGGTATCCCATCATAGCCGATCCTAGACAACGGGTCTAGGATGTCATATTTCTGAGGTTTCAAAGGGAGTCCCCCAAGGACCAGTGTTGGGACCCATATTATTTTCATTATACGTGAACGATCTGCCGTTGATATTGCGTAATTTCACTCCTGTCATGTACGCCGATGACACTGCACTCATTTGCGCACATGAGTCTACGCCTGAAGCTTTTCGTATAGCTAACGAAGAAATGAAACTTATCAGTAATTGGTTGCACGATAATAAGCTGCTACTGAACGTAAAGAAGAGAAAATATATGTTAATCCATTCTTCACACAAAGCTACAACCTTCGACTCATGCATGCTTCAGGTAGAGGGAGAACCCATTGAACGTGTGAATAGCATGACATATCTAGGTGTTGTAATAGACCATCATTTAAACTGGAAAATGCATATTGATTCGCTATGTAAAAAGCTCAGCAGTGTTTGCTTTGCGATATTTAAATGTCGCCAGTTATTCGATGTACGGACTTTGAGGAACCATCTGTTTTGCTCTTTTTCACAGTCACATATCATACTGTATAGAGTTGTGGGGCCATACGCATGATTCTTACCTAAGGTTACTTTTAGTACTGCCGAATCGAGGAATTTGTTTTCTGTCAAGTTCAAGTTATGCAGCCCAGTGGCGTAGCCAGAAATTTTGTTCGGGGGGGGGGGGGGGGGGGGGGGGGCTCAGGTTGCAGCGCGGCCTCCTCCTTATAGAATTTGTCGAGGGATCAAATGCATGAATAATAACTGCATTGCCAATTTCATTGTATATTAGATGCTGCAAACGAATTATTGAACGTTATGCACTATCCATTAAAATATGTATGTTTTCATAACAGAATATATTCGTATGCCCCAAAAATTGTGGCAGAAATAACTGATATCAATGCTTCCTTGTTTTTTTTTCTAAATAATAAGTAAAGAAAACATCACATGACCTTTAGAACTATTGACCCTTTTCGCGGAGCAGTTTGTTTTAGAGAAACGAGATGGCGCTCACGGCGGCGCGCCATACCTCTCCTCAGCGACCGCGCACGAATACGAAACCATTACCGATTCTACCTTGCTTCTGAGCGATCAGCTGTCGGAAATGCAACTGAGTTTTCGCTAACACACTGTGCTCCAATCATGCTAGATTGAATAATGTGGATTGAAGACGTGTGCAGTCGTTGGCTGCAAAAATAGTGACTGGCATGTTAAGGAATAGAATGAATCTGTGTGGCGAAGTTCGCGGACCACTGCTGCAACTGTCCGAACGTGTTACCGGCACTTCGTGATGTACTGCTTTCCTCGAGGATACAGAAATTTGCTCATCCGCCAGCCTTGTATCGCTCACCTTCAAAGAAAGGGCTTCATCCCCAGAACGTCAGGCAACAGTGAGTACCACTCGATAAACAATGACAAAGGGACTAGCGCCGCTTCCTGTCATAGTAAGTTTCGCGCACGTTATCTATACACATCTGTCCAAATGGCAGGAAAACTTACGCCCACTCTATCGCCGACGTATCAAGAATAAGTGAATGGAAGCACACTTGAATATATGCGCACTGTATACACACAATAAATGACGGACTACACCTATGGCGCACCAATGGTCGAAGCTGAATGTTTCGTGACGGTCCACAAGAGTAAGCAAGTTACTAGCTGTAATATATATTTGCTACAAGGTATTACAATGTACAAAACAGCTACGTTTCAAGCCTTGTGCGCAGCAAGAACAAATCTATCAGATTCGGAACTGAGCACACCCGCGAGCGATTAGGCAGAAAATAATCATATAGTGGCCGCATCGAGGAACTTCACTGAGTCAGAAACTGACAAGCCACTGCTTCAAAATATTTGCTGAATAAAGAACAAAGAGCAAAACACACTAATCCTGACTGAATTCATAATCGCAAAGCTTGGAATGCATATTTAGCCCCGCTTTTAGAAGAAGCACCATATAAACTGCCTGCGCCGTTTGGACATAGCTCAATCAGCTCCGAAAGCGCTTTTGCATGTTCTCTGAAGCTGTGAGCAAAGCTTCGTGTCGTCCACCTAGTCACCGTCAACGATATCTCCGAAAACAGAGGTTTTATAAGCCGCGCCGGCGTCATACACTTCCATTGTAAACAAGGAGGCAATAGAGGCAGTCGAGGCAAGCAATGGACGCGTCACCACGTGATCAAATATATATGGCAGCGCCCACGGGATCGCCGCGAAAAGGGTCAATATCAGTTCGAAACCAGCAAAGCAGTGCATGCAGCTTATATGAAAAACGTAAAGGCCATGAAATGAATAAGTTGAGGACAAATATTTTGATGAATCTTTGTCGTTCAAGAACCTTGTTTACATTTTTCTACATATGCAACGGCCAGGAAGAAACCTAAATGACGCTATCCCTCGTTGCAATCGATTGCGCAGGAGCAGCTGTAATTCGTCGTGTATTGTAATTACACCGAGCTAATACTCGCAACAGTGAGTACAAATAAAAAGTGGGAGTTCTGCAAAGTATATATTAGAAATGCGAAGATACAACTCGCTAAAGGGCAATAAAAGAGTCGCTGGAAACAAAGTTCACTGCTTGTGTACACAAAACCTCGCAGTAAGATATTTAAAAATACGTATGAGTCTCCAATAAATCTACGTATTTAAGCAAACGTCAGTGTATAGAATGTGTCAATTACGACGAATAAACATGTTGCTCAGTCACAGATAGTAAACTTTGAGCACAGAAAGACAGATGATCCTGGCAAGAACATAACTATGATCGCAGAAATCGTGATATGTACTTGGGCCATGCAGCGGTCGCGACAGTGCCATGTGGGTAGAATAATAGAGGAATAATGCGTAAATCAGTACGAAAATGTGTAATTTAACTGCCTGCACAACGCCAACAATTATTCTGCATCCAAAATCAAAGGAGGGTATTCCTTCGTTTCAAAAAAGAAATAAAAGCAGGTAGCTGAAAAGGAAAGAAAAGGACAAACGAAGCCCACAGATGATGCGGCAAGTTGAACTACCCAATATCCAAGTGTTTTTGGTGAACGCCGCGTGGGCCGGGCTTTCAATGAGCAAGGTCGGTCAAAATTGGTTATTGGTATCTACGTAATTTTTGTATTCGCGTGATAATTGTGATCATGATGCTAACTGCTAGAATACACGGCGAAAATTTCTGCGGTTTTAATAGCTAATGAGCGGTCATACGTTTTCATAATTAAGAACTTATGGACCAGAAGAAACAGTGCTTTTTACTTGCATTGATTTTTGCTGCTTCGCTATCTAAAGGACAAACTTCTCTCGGTGGGAAAGTTGAGCGAATTAGTCACGTTGATGCCGACGTCTCTGTGGGTGTATAGAAGCGCCAGCCTAACCATGCGTTCCACAGACATTGTAGAGCGCAAGTAGTTTTTTAGTAAACTCTTGTTAAAAAAAATATTCTCTCTGCGCTGGCAGTGGTCACTGGAAGGGTGACTAGAAGCTGCAGCAGTATTTACACCTTTACATAGAACCTGCTGTCGCAGTGAGAGATGGGCATCTATTCTGGTGCTAAAACCTAAAACCTAAACCTAATTGATGTCGTTGGCACACTTGTTTAGGTACCTTGCAGAAACAGTAGGCTGTTCGATTCCAGCGATGTCCGTCGTTTCGTCAGGAAGTATGGAGAAGTAGCCTGCTTTTGAATCTAAGCTTTCTTTGAAATGTCACCACAAATTTCTATAATTTGGTTTTGTGCGTCTGGGCTTAAATACGAGGCAATACTGGGGCAACTTTCCAAATGGTTCTTCAGATATGTATCTCCATAATCAGCTCGCATGCGAAGAAGCACTCTGAAAATGCCTGTATTTTCAGCAGGGGCATTGCTTAAATCCATAGGGCCCCTGTCCCTGTGGCCACGGAGAGCCAGACCTTGTCGCCCGCAAAAAAAAAAAAAAAAAAAAAAAAAAAACCCTGAATAATAGGCCGTTCACTTTCTTCTGTTTTCTCATATTTTACTTTGCCTGCCCTGGTCCAGCTGATCAATCACATTGGGCACGCGTCCTGAAAATGTTTGGAGAAAATTATCAGCTGCTAGCTGACAGTCACGGTGATATTTAGTATTTTCGTGTGTGGGGGAGATTGCGAGCGCGCGCTTCCATTTATGGAACGGCTTGGACACGAGCGTTCCAGTGCGCGCATGTTGGCCCAAGTTTATAAGAACATTAACCCCATGAAGTTCTAGAATTGAAAATCTTTTAAAGCATGCCTTTGGAAATTTCAGCGCACCTTTCGCGTCAAAAGTTTATGAGAACTGTATACCCATAAAGTTTCGTAATTGAAATCCATGCGCTCCGTATATTCCGCGGCCGCTGCGAGATGCCGCAACGCGCCCGCTCGCTATCGAAAAGCCGTTGAAAGTTTGTGCTCGGATGGGACTCCTTGCGTTACGTGACTCCAGGTGCAAGGGCGTTATCTCGAAATCCAGCCCGAGTTCGCAATGCTCGTGCCGAAATGTCTTTTCGAGCGTGAAAAGGACATTGTAGACAAAATCCAGAATGATTGCCGGCGTCGGTGGTAGTTTTGGTCGGCGGTGCATGCCAGCACGAAAAAATTTCGGGGGGGGGGGGGGGGGGGGCTGAAGCCCCATCACCCTCCCCCCCCCCCCCCCCCCCCTGGCTACGCGCCTGATGCAGCCCCTACCAAGCCACTCTTTAACAAATATCAAATCATGCCCCTTAAACTGCTAATAAACTATAACACTACAATTATGGTGCATAACTGTATAACTAACTTCAATTGTCCACTTCACTGCTCATCATGTCTTCCCGGTTCCCAACAAGAAGCTACGAAGTCGGGAACTTGTTGCAGCCTCTTGTACATAATGTATATGGCAAAAGCCGGCTTCCTAGCATTGGTTCTACTTTGCGGAACAGTCGTCCTGTGCACGTAAACAAACTCAATACTTTTTTGTTAAGCTGAAACACCATTACAAAGACCTGTATTTACGTTGAATTATAATTACAATACAAGATGTCTGCTACCTGCACAAACACACAACTGTTGAAATTGATACTGTATAAATATAAATCTCTCTTATTATTTGTGCATGGATCCAAACTAGCTTGATGCTAAGGATCCAGATGCTTCTCATGTATTTTCATCATTATTGTATCCTTTTGGCAAATAAATTCAATACCATTCAAAATTCAATTCAATGTACCCCTGTGTTCGCCGCTACTGGGAAGTGAACTTATCCTCCCGCTGACATGAGATTGGGAGTGCACAAGACAGTAAAGCTTACAAAAGCCAAGAAAAATTAGGAAACCCAAATTAAGTACTGCAAAAGAATCAAGCGGAAGTTAAACCATAGGCAAAACCCTGTGTTACCTGAACTCGCGGAGGAGGACTTGGTTTTGGTTAGGACGAGCCAAACTCCCACAGTCGAATTCTTTACACAAGATACCATATCGGATCGTGAAAACGGCTAGCCAACGGGGGCAGTTAAAAACTGCGTGGTATATTGACCGAAAGAACGTTGTAGAGTCAGCCTCCATAAGATGACTCTATTGGCAAGCCACTGACTAAGGTCAAAATAATAAATCACCAGCCCCTCCCCTGTCGCGAAAAGGGGGATAAGCGAAGCTTGTCGTGTGCGTATCTGACCTTCGTGATTTTCTTTCTTTCTCTTTCTCTTTATCACTTTCTGTCTCTCTCTTTTCTCTCTTTTCTATCTCCCTGTCTCTCTCTATCTTTATTTCTTACTCTTTCTTTCTTTCTTTCTTTCTTTCTTTCTTTCTTTCTTTCTTTCTCTCTCTCTTTCTTTCTTTCTTTCTTTCTTTCTATCTCTCTTTCTTTCTCTCCCTCTATATTTCTCTGTTTCTCCCATTCTCTCTTTCTCTTTCTTTCTATGACCTTCGTGGTGACTTTCTTTCTTTCTCTCTCTATGTGCCTATCTTTCCATCTCTCCCTATTTCTTTCTTTCTCTCTCTTTCTCTTTCTCGCTTTCTTTCTCTGACCTTCGCGGTGACTTTCTTTCTCTCTCTCTTTCTCTCTATCTATCATTGTATCTTTCTCCCTATTTCTCTATTTCGTTCTCTTTCTATTTCTTTCTCTCCTCTCTCTGTCTCTTTCTCTCTTTTTCTCTCTCTCTTTCTCTTTGTCTCTCTCTTTCTCTTTCTTCCTCTCTCTCTCTTTCTTCCTTCCTTCCTTTCTCTCTCTCTCTTTCTTCCTTTCTCTTTATTTCTCTCTTTTTTGTCCCGGGTATGTGCCATTGAGCTTGGACCCTTTCTTCACGATCGCCAGGATCGGCCCACTTTTCAGCGTGAAACCGCCGCCACCACGAACCTCCACCGCCGACACTTGTGAGCCTATAAAGCTCCGCCTGAAAATAAAATGACGCCTTGTTCACAATGGAATGTCGGATAAGCAGAAGGTTCTTAAGTAGCGGTGAGCCATAACGCAAAGTTTGGGAGTACACTTGGTTTAAAGTGCCAGATGATCTACTGATGGTGTTACTCGTTTGAATGATTAGTGATTTGAGATTGAGCCACGTTGTCAAATTATTCTTTGTTACGACGATAAGCGTGTTGTCCAAGCTTATCTCGTTACCCGTATTATCGGCATGCTCTGCGAGAGAATTTGTCACTGTGTGGCCTTTGACGACATCATTCATGTGCTGCTTAAGACGCCTGCAGAAATTTCCGCTTTCATCAATTTACACCGATTTGCAATCGGCACACGGAATGTTGTATACTACCCCTAGGAAAACTTGTCTGAGGGAGCGGCATCCTTCACATTCAGCAAGTCAGCTTTAAGTTTGCTTGCTGGTAAGCTACGGCCGTTATATACCTTCTTTTTAATTATTTCTCTTACAGGCACCGCAACCCACCGAGCAGCTTTGATGGACGTCAGCGATACAGATTTGGTGAACAGACTGTTCGCTGACATCAAGGAGACTGAATCTCTTCCCATCAGCATCGTAGTGAATTGCGCTGGCATAACCAAGCGTTCGCTCCTTGTGGACACGACGGACGAGGACTTCGACAAGATCATTCAGGTCAACCTAAAGGTTAGCGTGCGAGCTGCCCAGCGAGAGATGGCCTATCAATTTTACTAAAAGCCGCGTCAAAAAGACGGACCTCACAGGGAAAGTACACTTGTTGCAATCGACCTTAGAAGCTATTGAATGCTCTGTATCGTGCCTTACTAATCAGATGCCATGTTCTCGCACGTGTTTGAAATCTCATCTTCCATAATGAACCACAAGTCATTCGATGGTAGGATGGAGTTATTTCAGGGGTGGACTTCGAGGGAAGCCATCGATGAATTCGGATTTCAAGAGAATTGCATACAAAGAGCGCGCGCATGTGAGCGATTAAATTATTTGGATGAAACTGCAAATGTATGCAGCTATTGTGTCCCCGGCTTCTCTACAAACAATAAATTGTAATCTAAGTAAAACATTAGGTGCTATGAAAAACATTCTAACCATAAAGTACATTTCATAAATGGGACTTATAAGTCAATATATAGCAAGAAAGGCACATTCTGCACTTTCTTCAATTAAATACAAGTCCATAAACCAAGTTAATCGTATATTACGAAATAAAGAAATAAATACAAAGTATTAAGTTTTGATACATAGATTCATTATCCCTTTCAGTAAATAAGGACAAGGACAATTTCACTTTAACTAATGGTCATTAAAGCTTTAAGGGCTGATCGCTCTAATGACTCATTTCCTCACGGCCTGGGCAATTTTTCTATGCCGAAAGGACGATCATCCAGGTGGTTCACTGTTGCCCTGAAAGCGTATCTTTGCTGTTCAAGTTTAACACAGCTTACGAGAACGTGTTCCACATTCTCACATGAACAAAAGCACGTTCAACAAGGCACGTCTGATTGACGTATACGATACGGAAAGCTACCTGTATACGCTATTTCCTACCTGAGACGATGAATCAGAGAGTCTATGTCGCGGTTAACACCAGCAGAGATCTGAAATTTATTATAGGGGTCCACTTTAAACAGAAGACAGTTCACAGATTCGGCATCAAATTGATACACTTGTGTTATAGACTTGTATGATTGTTTTGTTCTAATGTTAGCAACATCCCTCGCAAGTTGAGATAGTGTGACAGTAGCGTAATCATGTGCCTGTCTAGCTAGCTTGTCGTCTTCAGTGTTTCATGTGACACGGACATGGCCAGGAATTGATTGCAGCTTTGTTAGATGCCCTCACGATACACCTGCAGCTTATTTCTGGGAAATGTGATGTCATATCTGCTGTCTGCATCACACCTTTGCTGTTTTTCCCAGGGCACGTTCCTGGTGACAAGAGCCGCTGCACGTGCCATGATCGCCTCCGGTGTCACGGAGGGAGTCATTGTGAACATCGCCAGCATCCTGGGCAAGAGTGGGCTCTCTGGCTTGGTGGCATACAGCATACACCGCATCCAAGGGAGCCGTCGTGGCTCTGACCAAGACAGTGGCTAAAGAATTGGCACAGCACGGTATCCGCTGTAACGCCGTGTTACCATCGCTGACGCAAACTCCGATGATTGTTGCTCTGACCCGAAGAGCCGAAAAGAGCCTGCATCGAACAGACGCCCCTGCGAAGAGTGTGCCAGCCGGAGGAAGTGGCTGAGGCCATCTTATTTCTCTGCTCTCCGAATAGTTCCTTCGTGACAGGAGCCACTCTGGAAGTAACCGGTGGATTCAGAATGTGAACGCTTTTTAAAGTCCTGTTCATCATTCCTGTTCCTGACTGTCCTGTTCAAACAATCCATTTTAGATAACTCTTGAACTGATTGTTAGCGGCTCCACTCCAGTTTCTTGGCTTTTCTACTCCAGAACCTACGCCAGCACCATCGATTACGTTGAAATATACGATAAGTCGTATATAAAAAGCCGTTACGTTTGGCGCGCGTAGATCACATTCAGACGACCGACGTTGGTTGTCGTCGTTATAACGTGAACCTCAAGTACACCTAGCTGTTTCTGTAATTACAAACAAGTTCGTGCTGCGCAAATAGACAGGACATAAAGGAAACCAAACGACGTAGACGGGCTCTGTCCAAGCCGGCCACAGCGCCCGTTTACGTCATTTGTGCGCCTTTATGTCTTGTCTATTTGCGCTGCACAAACTGAGTTTTCAGGACCTATGTGCCAACCAGTCCGTGAACAAATTATTTTGGTACAAACAAGGCCAATCATTAGTCCCTCGCCGTGAAGCAACTGACGCTGTTATTACTGCACCAGACATACCGAACCCGCATGCTTAGTTATAGCGACGGTTTGACTTCGCCTATAACTGCTCAGCAGCAGCTTTCGTGGTTTCAGCAAAGCAGGTCAAAATTAAATTCAATGTGTCCCGCATAACGACATCTATGGCGGCAGAACTTCCAGCCCTTCGTGCATCAATGGGTCGTGTTTTATTACAGGACTCTAGTCGGTTTTAGGTTACAGGACATACGAGCTGATAATATTTGACATTTACGAAGTAAATCATCATTCTCTGGAAAAGCACCACGACACTATCTTTAAGTGGCTTTTGGGTCATTGGGGCACCGTAGGCAAAATCTTTGCTGACAAGGCCGCCCGGTCTGCCCGCTAAGGAATTCAGACGCTTCGAATTTTTTGGTGAGACCGGAAGCCACCAGGGAACTTTGCCTGGCTGACCCCACAATGATACTAGGTTTCTGGAGTTCTCCGAGTGTCTCCAATTGCCGGCTGCGTCATCTGCACCGTTTGCTACTACGGCTTCAAGTACTATCTAGCCCATCTTGAAAAAATGCCATTCGTGCGTTGCACGTCTAGTAGCGCTTTTATTGTACGATGCACATGAACTGTTACTTAACGCGAGTACATGTGGGTCGCTTTTCCTTGTATAGTTTGTTTTTATAGCAGAGCTGTTATACACTAGGTTCTGGCGTTTTGTGTGCGTAGGCAAAAAAGATGACGGCCACCCCAGAGCTCACGACCTGCCGATCCCGGTGACAAAAACGATGCTAAAAGCGTATCGCCGGCTATTCTCCAGCTTCGTTTAATCGCGAGAAGTGTCATAACGTATCGTGAAAAAAAGATGTCGTAATAAAAAAAGTAAATCCGGAACTATACACTGTTTAGTATGGATTCTGGTTTGACTTCAGGGGCTCTATGAGCAAACCACGTAACCTTATCTCAGTTCCCTTCCACCTTTGCAATTGGTAGGCCGCGTGCGGTGAAGACTACGGAAGAACAGCGCGCCTACGAAGAACACCGTCGTGAACAGAAGCGGGAATGTGCGAGGCGACGGCGGGCGGCACGTAATAAGGACGAAGATCGTGCCGCAAACGCCAAGCGTATATGCACCGTTGGTTGTATCACCCCAACCGACTCCACTCCCACCGTAATTGTGGGTGATTTCAAAATCGGTGTCTCGGCCAGACGGAATGTGGTTCTGTGGCGTTTCTCTTGGAAAGGTTCGGCATTCAATGTTACACAAACATCAGTGCGCCCACGAAGCATCATCGGTTGTGTATAGACCTCCCATATAGCTCCGCTGGTCATTTCACAGAGTGGAAGGGCTTTGAATTTCTTTCTCTTGTTTACAATTTTTGTAGAGTTAGTATGTTTGTGTGTTTGTGGAATGCGTGTGCGCATTGCTCACCTCTGCATTGGGATATCCGGCTCATATGCAGCCTTCCTGCCCATCGGTGTACAGTTACTAAACAAACAATAAAACCTCTCGCTGCGAATCAACATTGCTGTACCGCTTATGACTGGAAGTGGCGTCTATGAATGCTTACTCCTATCGTATTAGAATGACCGAAAGTCCGGCGTGCGACTCCTGCAGGTTCAAGGAAACCATTGAGCACCTGCTGTGTAACTGTCCTATAGGAGTCGATACGACGTCCATCACCTCTGTCCTCGGACAACCTTAAACCAACTGGACTCGAGACCATTTTCTTCGTCAAAAATACCCGGACCATGGCCACGTTCATCGCTGGCGCATAAAGGCATTCGCACACTAGTGCACCAGCATAAGCATTTTATAGCTATACTGTGCACCTTCCCGCGTTTGCGCAGTTCTCACTCTCTCCCTCTTTTTCTCTTTTTATTATCCATTTACCTCCGGTTTCGGTTACCGGACGCTCATCCGGTTGACTTCCCTGCCATTTCCTCCGCTGCCTTTCCTCGTCTTGCTTTCTCTCTCTCTCACCTTTCCTTGTCTGACCCTAACACTGTGTAGATGCATAGGGTCGTAGACAAAATAAATAAAGCAGAGCTGTCAGGGCACTCGACTAAATTAGTGTGGATACCTAAGGATTTTTCTGTTACTGGAAACACTGAAGCACTCGAACTGAACACGTACTGAACTGAACACGCACATAACAGCACTAACGAACGCTAAATCTAACTTTCCATCTAACTTGTTTGCCTCTATGTTAAAGACTAACGTTAAAACGTTTATAGTGTAATCAATCCCTTGCATGATGAACACATGACTCTGGAAGACACATTGGTCATCCATATACCTAACGAACAGTGCGCTGCCGCCCTTAATAACACATTTGGGAAAATTTTTTTCGTCTCCTTCAGTGACCGTCTATCTCCTACTCACCAGTACGATTATGTAGTTCTGGCTCTAGTGATCGTTAAAACAACTGGCGCTGTGAAACTAACTGATTCCCTGAATCAACACTTCAATCAAAAGCCTTCGTACTTAAACGTTCTAACTGCTTTTATTTTCGTTCTTCTTTTTTATTTGCTGCCGCCGACTCCCCTCTTTAATGTTCTTGGCCCTGAGGGTAATAATAAATAAATAAAATAAATAAATAAACATAATAAACACATAACGAACACTTAAGCTCGCACATGAGGGACGCACTCCTTTGAAACATGTTATTCACAAACTTTTTGCGCATTAAATGAACACTGAATTGCCTTTCTTTGTATTCTTAATACACGGTTGTTTTATAATTTGGACTAGTATGTATACATTTGGTGAAGTTCGGAGCACAAAGGCGAGGGAAACGAAAGCTTACTGGGAATCACTACACGAAAGGCGCAATGCGCATAAGGACCAGGTGTCAGGATTGCTACGGCAAGTTAATGTCAACTTGGTAATTAATGCGGACGGTGGCTGCAGTCTTGTGGAATCAAGCTCTGCACAGGAAGGAAACAATCACAGATATTGGCATAATGTGAAAAGTTTTATTGCCCTGACTGAATCATTGAATGGCAGGAATTGGCAAAGGGCAACCACAGACACCTCAATATGGGATACTTCCAACTCCATATTGCAGTATCTAATTTTCTATGCCATTTCAGAAACGTCGAGAGAGGCACACTTGATATGATCAATCAAGCTAGAATATAACCTGGCCCACTAAGCAAGAATTTCTCCGTGAACCTGGCCATTACAGATTCACGACTTGGCTTGCAATTTACCGGCCGCTCAAAGTGAAGGCATCCCTGGGATGTTATAGTATTGGTGCTTCCAAACAAGATAGAAAAATACGATGTACCATATAGACAAAATTAGACAAAAACAAGACTCAGGAGGAGACGAGTTACAAAATTACAAAACTGGTAAATTGTATCTGGCCTGAATGTGTTTTTTTATTGCGATAGCAATTATATGGACACTGCAAGCGGATTTCTGCCGTCGGCATCGCCGTCGCCGTCGCCGCGAGGTTTTATATAGAGTCCAACGGTGATGAATTCGTCGCCGCGCGCCGTATGCGGTATGTGCAAGTGAAAGCGCGCGAGGGACGCGCGCTTTCACGGGGAGCGACCGCACAGCGGAGAGCAAACGCGACTTCTTGCCTCGCGCAAAAGGCCGAGGGAGGACGGGAGGGAGGGAGGGGAGGCGACGATCAGCTGCGGCACCAAATGCGTTTTATATAAAAACGTTGCGAGGCCAGAGGGTGGTAAAGATTCCGACGCGGCTGGACGAGTGTGCCATTCTGATCTTGTCGAAAACCTCCGAGCTGCCCCCAGAGGCACCGGCAACAGTCACCAACGCCACGCGCGTTCGGTGAGGCCAAAATGCCGACGGCGTCGACAACAATTCTGCCCGTTGCTGGTGCTGCTGCGTGTCCAAGTTTATACAGCTGATAAAAGTACTATCCTTACTCCGTATAGCTCTCTACTAATTTGCCATCCCAATTGATGCTTCGCCTTTCGGGTGAAACTGCGACATTTTTTTTTATTGCGATAGCAATTATATGGACAATTCAACCGGATTTCTGCCGTCGACGTCGCCGTGTGGTTCCGTATAGATTCCAAGGGCAATAAAATCGTCGCCGCGCGCCGTATGCGCGAGTGAAAGCGCGCGGGGGACGCGCGCTATCACGGAGGGCCAACGCACGGCGGAAACCCAACGCGACCGTCGCGCGGAAGGCCGTGGGGGTATGGGGGGGGGAGGGAGGCGGGGTGACGCTGTGCTACGGCACCAAATGCGTATCTTGCAACCGGGCGCAAGGGGAACTGGCAACGCAATCTCCCATGCGAAAGCAAAAAAGCGGGAAGGCAGCGCGGGAGGGAGGGGGGGGGTTACTCTGCCAACAAATACGCTTGCACTGACTGTGGTGGCGGTCGCCCGCACCGTCCCTTATCTCCACACGGCTCTGACCTTTGTATGCGCTGTGCATTCGCCGCTCAGTTTCCGTTGAAGCGATAGACCGCACGATTCTTCGCCCGCTGCGGCGGCTGCGCTTGCTGCCAGCGTTTTGACAGTCGTTGTCTGCGGTCATTCAGTGTGATCTATTCTTGTTTGCTTGTGCGCGATGACACCACGCTTGTCAATTCAGTTAGAAAGCGAATGTGTCCAAGTTTATGCAGCCTATAAAACTACTATCGCTACTCCGAATAGCTCTCTGCTAATTTGCTATCGCAATTGATGCTTCGCCTGCGAAACTACATTTTTTGTAAACGCTACAGATGTTTCAAGCCTCTTTTGCTGATTTTCTGAGAACCTATTTGTTTCGCAGTTTTGTTAATACACCAACAAGCACAACTCTTTTCCCAAAATTTTAAACAAATTTTTGTACACTAATATCTTACATAGTCGATCGTGCAATGACCCACCAATAATAAAAATGTTCCACAACTTTGGTCTGGCTCCAGTTATATTACGGAATACCTGTCAGAAGAGCATGTTTTTTTTTGTTTGTTTTTTGTTATTTCCCCATTACTCTTCGAGGATTCTTGAAATCTCGTTAGTTTTGATTCATTTCACGGATAAATGTCTCATCTATGTGACTGATAAAAATAGTTTTGTTCTGGCAACTTAACTTTAGGTGATGAGTGCTGGCGAGAGACCAATATTTATTCACAATGCTTTATATAAATATGATTAAGACGTGTTTACACATTGACAACACCTGAATTGGCCTAAAAATGTACTTATGAGATTACTAATAACCTTTATTTTTACTCTTATAAAAATAATTGTCCGAACTTGGCGATATTCCTTAACATACAAAAAGTTGGACAATGGAGTAAAGAAAAAAAATTATGGGGTTTTACGTGCCAAAACCACGATATCATTATGAGGCACGCCGTAGTGGGGGACTCCGGAAATTCGGACCAGCTGGGGTTCTTTAACGTGCACCTAAATCTAAGTGCACGGGTGTTTTCGCATTTCGCCCCCATTGAAATGCGGCCGCCGTGGCCGGGATTAGATCCCGTGACCTCGTGCTCAGCAGCCCAACACCATAGCCACTAAGCAACCACGGCGGGTGGACAATGGAGTAAAGAATCCGCGCAACAAACTACTTAGAAGGGTTCAGTAGCATTCATAAGAGATATTCAAATATTCGGCATAGTGCCGAATATTTGTATAGGATACAGTGAACTATACCTTTGTATTATGTACACGTACTGTCATGCAGTGCATCATATAACCCCCCCCCCCCTACACACACACACACACACATATATATATATATATATATATATATATATATATATATATATATATATATATATACTTTGTTGAAATGAATGAGCTTGCAAAGTCACAAAGCCAGTTTGAAGCCAAAAAGGACGAATTTTAGGCAAATCCAAGTACTAGCCATCGTTCTCGTGCGTGCTGAATGCTTGCAGCTTCGGTAGACACTAGCCTTACAGTTCCTTCTAGTAATTATTGTATGAAACTATATTCTTGATTGATTGATTGATTGATTGGTTGATTGCAACATTTATTAGAAATGATGGCCTGTGACCTAAGGTGGGGGTAAGGGATCAGGTGATCCGGAGGGATGCATAGCCTCCTTGAAACGGTAAAATACTTCTTCGCTGCACCGTTCCTAGACGGTGCAACCACCCTGTTGAACTCGTTTGGCGTTCGAAGCCAAACACGCACGAAAAAGTGTTTCGAACTCAGCAAGAAAGCTTCGCTTTGAAGAATTAATTTTGCGATAGTAGGTTCTAGCCTCGGCCCACTGCACAACAGCCCGGTCTTCTAACCATCAGGCCCCACTCGCTCGCATATATTTCTTTCTTGCCAACGGCAACAAGCTCTTCGAGTTGATTGGCACGTGCGAGTGAGAGCACGAGTGAGAGCACGTGTGAGCGCCCCAGTTTCCATTCGACCACAGACTCGCCCCAGTGTCTTTCACGTGCGTTAGTTCGCGTAGCAACAGTTTGGTTATAAAAGCGAGCTGCAGCTAGCACCTTGAGACGGTGTGTTATACCCCTGTCACATGGCACATGTAATGTCATTTGCAGTAAATGACATTCATATCGAATGTCATTGCGGTCTTGCGTTCCTAGTCTACACGGGTAAACAAAATGGCATTCGAAATTCCTGACAATGTTTATCGGCAGGCTGGCCAATTGGCGGCCCTCGACCAGGCCCGGCGCGCCGCAATAGACAGTGGAGCCCTGGAAGAGGGGCTCCACCCAGAGTAACCAAGCACGATCTTTATTTTAATAATGTTCTTTCTCTCTCTCTCTCTCTCTCTCTCAGCAGGCTGGTATGATAACGAAACCTTACAAATCGTGCTTCTTATTTACACATTTTCACTATATTGTTAGCAATACAATGGTAAACTTTAAAAGGTTATTTGAAAATATTTTACATTTCGTTTTAGCTTATTTTGCAATATTTTTCCAAGCGCCTGTCGTCGAGATTACACAATTCGCGCGTGCATGAGTTCGGGAAACTCGTTCAATAGGCGAATGCCATTAGCTGTGAGTGTCATTCACTATGCCCGTGTAGAAGCAACAAAAAATGATATTGACACTGTAATCTCATTCGCTGGGAATGACATTGCATGTGCCGTGTGACACGGGTATTACACTGCGCCGCATTCTCTTTCCCTTTCGCCGGTACAGCGTAGCCAAACGGAGATTCCTCTGGTCTTTTCCCCGTAGCAACTACCGCTACGGTGTTCGATGTTGTATCGATCGCCTTCAGGATCGGCACAGTTCGTAACAAAGCAGATTGTAACATTTCTTCGCGTACCACACAATAGCTATATTTTTGCAGAAAAACGCTCGTCCATTCGTTCACGCCTTGCAGAAACACCAAAATATACTGGGTAACCAGTTAGCTGCTATATGCTTCAGAATCAGAATAAGTTTATTCAATACAAAAACGGAGATAATCACATGATAAGTATATACAGAAGGAGGTCCCGTAGTTAGAAACTGAAATGGGACCTCCTATGCATGATGACAAGAATTATTTTTGCGAACAACAGTGAGAACGTGTAAAGTTTACGATAATAAAGGTTTTTAAAATAAAAGGCATAAATGAAAAAAGTGCAGCAGTTTAATACATTAAATATTGACAAGGTGGCGGATTAGTCACTATTAGGAAAAACTACAAAGGGTCCTTTTCCAAGAAAATGAAAAAAGAAATGCAGGAAATGATTAGAGAAACACAGTTAAAGCTAAAAAAAAAAAGCATACTACACTGAAAAATGAGAGTCGGATAAAGCTAAAAAAAGTGCTTAAGTTTTGTATGAAACCTGTGAAATTTCAACAATTTTAAAGGTAATGGTAATATGTTCCAGAGAGATAAAGCTGAAAAGTGTAATGACTGCTTGCCGTAGTTTGTACGAACGCTGGGTAAAATAAAGTTCATATTCTCTGCAAATCTAGTATTACTTATATAATAAGAGACGTCTTTGGTATGATGGTTACTGGAATATTATTGTTTATTGCCCTAAAAATAAAAATGGCGAGGTTATATTTAACAAGATCAGTCACATTCAAAATATTATGAGCATGTAATAACTCATTCGCGTTATTGCTACGAGATGAAAATCTATGCTGTGCTCGGCATAGCGTAGATTCCCACAGTGTGTACGATTTATTTATTTATTTATTTATTTATTTATTTATTTATTTATTTATTTATTTATTTATTTATTTATTTATTTATTTATTTATTTATTTATTTATTTATTTATTTATTTATTTATTTATTTATTTATTTATTTATTACCAATACTAAGCTCTCTTGGGCTGTTACTAAGGGGTCATTTTCATTGAAGAAAAAAAATAACGATAATAAGCAAGTACACGAAATACAAGCGGCACACGCTAAAAAAAAAAAAATCAAAGCAACAGATAGCGTACAAATAGCACACAGCATGGGGCGTATATTGCATATGCCAACTACACACGGTACATTGAACTAATAGAAAATTAGAAACAAGTAAAACAAGTAAAATAATGGAATTATAACATACAACAACAATAACGGCCTATAAACAGCATAGGGCAATAGAACCCCGAAATTAAACAAGTAGAAACTCCAATTTCTTTTCAAAAATTGTTTGGGAATTCGTACCGCCAAATACCTCTACATTGAGTTTATTCCAGTATTCTATTGTTCTGATTAGGAATGAGTGTTTCAAAAAAAACGTCACAGTTTCGCCCTAAGGGCGAAGCAATGAATGCGATAGCAACACAGCAATGTCATACCAAGTAAGGTGAGCGGCTTTGGTAGCAATATGAATTGTAGTAAACGTGAGCTGATTAAGTAAGCAGGTGTGCTGCGGCGTAAGTAGACCGAAATGAAGAGAGACTCGATGACCACGAGAAGGCGCGTGTGAAACGGTGGTGTTGATGAGAAGCGCTGCCCGTGGGCAGCGCGTCCGAAGGGACACACCTGGAGCGCTGCACTGCCGATCCGGGCAGCATTGCATGTGTAGCGTGCGTTGGAAAATGTGGCCCGACTATTACTAACTATGGTGTGAGTGCTCACAAACAAACATGAATAGATCACACTGAATGACTGCAGACAACGACTGTCAAAACGCTGGCAGCAAGCGCATATACGCCGCAGCGGGCGAAGGTACGTGCGGTATATCGCTGCAACGAAAACTGAGCGGCGAATGCACAGCGCATAAAGGTCAGAGCCGTGTGGAGATAAGAGACGGTGCGGGGCGAGCGACGAGCGCGGTTGTTGGCAGAGTAGAAGTGCGCCCCCACCCGCTCCCTCCGGCGCTCGCTTCCCGCTTCCTTGCGTGCGCGTGGGAGATTGAGTGCGTTCGCTCTCCGTGACAGCGTGCGTCCCCGCACTCTTCCGCTCGGGCATACGGCGCGCGGCGAAGATTTTATCTATACGGAACCTCATGGCGACGGCGACGCCGACGGCAGAAATCCGGTGGAAGTGTCCACATAATTGCTATCGCAATAACAGTTTACCCAATACATTTAAGGTTGGACAACATATGGGTGACCGGTGCGAGGCGATACCCTGCCAGGAGGCCCCAAGTACAGGCCGGGACGTATATTTAACATGCCTTTGCAGAATTGTTAAAAAAGAACTCTTCGCTATTTTTATACATGTAGCAAGTTTCGAGAGTCTAGCCCAGGCGAGAAACGTGGTAATAGATTCGGTTCACTGATATTTAGAAAAAAAAATAAATCGCACTGCAAGACGTAGCACTCGCTCAATCTGATTTATTCGAAATGATCGGTATACGGGTCCCAGACAGCCGCTTGCGTACTACGATGCCGTTCTTATAATTCTCGTGTAAGCCGTAAGTCCTAAGTCAGGCGCCCGCTTGCCTCAATTGACGTCTCAGCATTCCGAGTCTCTTGTCTACCGTGTCTATCGGCAAAAGGTTTGGTACATGGATGCGAACGTGAGTAGGGCGGACGCGGGACGTCTTCTATGCCGGCTTCCCTGGACGGCGAAGTAGTCGGATAACCCGATGATGTTCTTGAGTTCCCTGCATCTAGCATGCTTGTGCCATCGGTGCTCTCCTACAATTAGATGCCCCGTTTAAATTAAGCTATAGAAGAATGCCGTTTGTCATTTCATCCGCACAACGTGCTATGGTGGCTGCTTTAAAAGGAAGCCTCAAATAATTGTTTCGACTCGATGTGCGTAAACCGATCAAAATCAAGTTTCGAAAGCCATGTCTCTCCTGTCAACTGTGTCATCTCAACCCCAGCACCTGCGTCGTTGCACGTTTGTGCGCAGACTGTCAGTGTTGGATGCACGGCTATACGACGAACGGGCCCAGTGTTCCGTGCTTCAGTGGTGGCCTACGCCTCTAAAGAGTAAGTAGCGTCCGTACGACAGTCAGTGATGATCTCTTCTGTTAGTCGCGAAGTTGGAGCCAAATTTTCTAAGTTCCTTTTTTTTTTGTTCCCTAAATTGGGCTTTTCGATTGACACGCAGCCTTTCCTAATAATGTGTTACACATCACGAGAGACTGTAGCATTTGTTTTTAGCAATGGATTTAGCGTAATAACTATTTTGTTAATATGAGCTCGACTGTATTCACATATATCCGCTGTATTCGCGCTTTAGCAACCAAGGAAATAGCAAACTCAAATTCGTTGTCCTTTATTTTTTCTGCTCACAACTATATCGTCTGCCGCACAATTGCTACAGTATATGCATTAAACTACACTTGCAAAACCGTTGGCTTCGTAACTACCACTTACCGCCTCTACATGGTCAAAGTAAAAGCGCCTCTTGGTTTGACAATAGCCGCACTAATCAACCAAAAGTCAATTTCTGAGGCATGGAACGGCCACGAAGTCTTTTTTCCTTACGAGGTGATGGAAAAAACGAACGCGGCAAGCTTGAAATGCACCAAAACCAACTCACAAGGCACCCATCAGGCATAAGCACTGCAGGTAGAAAGCAGCAGCCGAATTCACAAATCTCTTCGTTCGTAAGCTCTTTGCCATTCGCCTGTCGCCTTCACTAAATATATGTCCAGCATCATGGCTGGCAAATTTTTTTTTCTTACAAACATTTCTTGCGTAAGAGATTTTTTGTGAATACGGGCCCCACGTTAGTGATCATCCCGGTATAGCCGAGGAGTTGCTCCCTTGTGTTCATCACTTATAATATGTTGATTGTGGAAGGAAAAGTCACATTAGGGACATACTGATTATTTATTTGGCACGTACATCACAAGCTATTCGCCCGATTTCACAGCGCGATAAGAACATGTGTTGTTCACTCGTCAGTTTTCGAATCCCGCTAATGAGCGGAGTAGAACCTTCTTTAGAGGAATGAGCAAATAATTACCTGAGTATATTTTCTCCCACTGTTGTCGACCTCTCGCACCAGAAAATTAGACGCTGAATTAAGCTGAGCAGATAAAGTCTACCACTGCGTTTTGTCATAATTTTGTCCTGCCTTGTCAAAATAACTTGAAAGGTTTCAAGGTATTTGTGCTGTGTCGCCACAAAAACAGTACCGAACCTTTGACATCGTGTACTGACAGGACGCTCATCAGCACGGTAATTTTTCCCTGACACAAGCGGAGGTTACAAAGAAGGCTACGTTGTGGAGTCAAATGTTTAATTTTTCGTGCTATGCACCAATGCAGTACTAATTTGTACTCGCGGTGTGGACACATGTTAGTCCAAATCTAATTAAATGGGGGGGGGGGGGGGTGAGGTGAGGAGAAGGGCAAGGCTAGACGTGGAAGCTCAGGCTACTGGCAAGGCTTCGAAAAGGGCGTCTGCATTCGCGAACGTGATCTGTCTCGTTCTTTTCCCGGCCCCCCAAAATCCTCTTTCGCATCGCCCCAAGGCGTCAGCAGGCATAAGATGAGCCGTGAGAAAGTCCCTGAACGTAACAAGCCTGTACATATAGTTTTGCGCCGATCGCGGCGATCAAAGGTCCATCGCATTCTGCTCCATATGTTATGAACTTTTACCTGATAATCGGTATAAAGAATACATAAAGATGACATGTTCTACCGTTTTGCAGATCTCGCGTCAACTTCACCAAGTAGCAGAGTGAGCATGTCACTGTACCCTCGGCTAGCCCTGGTGACCGGAGGAGCCGGCGGCATAGGCAAGGCCACATGCCACGCCCTGGCCGCCCAAGGAGCCAGTGTCATCGTCGCCGATCTGAAACTAGACGCTGCTAAGCTAGTGGCATCGGAGCTACCTGGTGTGTTCCCTCTCACCTTATGTATCAATTAGAACACGCAAGCCTTTACAATAACAGAGTTAAATAAAGCATAAATAGCAATGCATATTAAAATCATAACTTGCAAGCTTTGTTTGAGAACAGCATTACGGTATTCCTGGTAGCTTCACGATTAGGGTGCAAGAATGTGTCCAGATGAGTGGCCTCGAAAGTGGCTTGGCTTGCCGTTTGCTCATGCTTCCGGGCCTCGAAGGTTAGCTAAGCGCCATTTTCGTCTGGAATGATTGAGTGAATTGAAAATGGCTGAAGGTAAAGTGCATTAACAACGCCCTTTGCCGCTGCTAACCTACGGGGCTGGAACATGGAAGATAACAAAATAACTTTGAAGGAAGGCGATAGAGAAGCATAAATAATGTTTAGAAAGGCGGATATGTTACCTGAAGTAGTTCTGGTCGGCTGCCCCGCACGGGAGGAAAGGGGTAAGGGAATATGTAACATGAGAGGAGCACGAACAATGTAAACCACGTGCACTGTCCAGCGGACCCACGCAAAGAGTTCCGTAACACAAATAGTGAGCCTCAAGTTATAAGACACGCGACGACAGCACGATTTAGATATACCAAAATCTATGTAGCCGATATTCTAGTAGATATTAAAAGGAAGAATTGGAGCGCTACAGGTTGACTCGATTCTTAATTAAATTATGGGGTTTTACGTGCCTAAACCACGATCTGATTATGAGGCACGCCGTAGTATTTCGACCACCTGGGGTTCTTTAACGTGCACTTAAGTACACGGGTGTTTTCGCATTTCGCCCCCATCGAAATGCGGCCGCCATGGACTCGATTCTTGGCCAATCCACCATAGTTGGTATACACCATACTTATAGGGAAGCCAAAACAATTGCAACGCGAAGGGTATATTAGCGGATACATGGTCATTTTTAGACTTACAGATTGTGTCTCAAGGGAAGAGCTGCCGTCGAGGACGGAAGAGGATTACATCGAGGGATAAGAGTGGGAAACGGTGGTTCACCGCAGCCTCCTCTATATATGTGGCGATTCTATGGGCGGAAATTTATGTTACACGCAAAAGCTGTGTGTCAAAAACGGGGCCTCCGATATGATAACGGCGCAAATGTGCGCCACTTCAATCTTGGAGGCCACGTTTTTGACAAATGTGTGCCGTTTTGATCTCGGATGCTACGGCCAAAAAGATGGTAATTGCTCTATCGTCTCGTGATGTGTTTTTTAAAGAGATAGCCTGTTGTATTGGGTCCCTGCGGAGGATATAAAAAAAGAGTTAGAGCACCTTTTTTTTTCTTAACTATTTACACTTCTGCATTCTTCGCCTCAGCCCCACTCCTTTTCTGTACATTCGCTATAGTAATCGAGCGTGACAATAGTAACTCAGAGGTAGGTCATTCACTAGAAGCGGTGGCTACACCTCTTTAATTTATTTTCATTTAAATAAAAAAATACCCTCTAGCGCAGCATTTCGAGGGTAGATTAGAGACACTCATTGAAAAAGCACAATTAAATAACGGTTATAACAATAAGTTTTATAATAAACACCATACCTCATTTTAAATAATTTTTTTTCACAGGCGCCGGAACCCACAGAGGAGTTTTGCTGGACGTCAGTGACACAAATTCGGTGGACAGATTGTTCGCCGACATCAAGGACACCGAATCTCTTCCTGTCAGCATCGTAGTGAATTGCGCTGGCATAGCCAAGAGTTCGCCCCTTGTGGACACGACGGATGAGAACTTCGTCAGGACCCTTCAGGTCAACCTGAAGGTTAGCATCCAAACGACAGCGAAAGATCTGACATTAATTTTTCTAGAAGCCACGACGAAAAGAGAGATGCTCATAAGGAACTGCAATTATTGCAGTAACCTACAATGTAACACCCTTGCGCGTTTTTTAGAATTCTTTTTCTTCATTGAAAATCTACAAGCTGCTTTATTCATAAGTTAATTAATCAAGTTGTGCATATCTTGCTACGCTCTTATCTAAAAGTGTTAGACGTAACTATTCCACCAAAGGAACGCGGAAACTTATCAGCTACGCTTTCAAAGAAACACCGCTGCTGCGACCAGAAAACCGAAATCCAATCTCGTTACAAGCAGCAGTATTATATACGGTACGCTATTACGCAATCTTAGATGAAACTGTCAGTGTCACTTTGATTCGTCCTGGTCTCGTCGGAAAAATATAATTTATAGCCTGGAACTGAATTGAGTTGTCACAAATATGTAACGTACATTCCGCCCTAGCGGGAATGTGACGCCAGTGCTGTTACGACGTTCTGCTACCGCGGTTGTCTTTTAACATTACACCACTGCGAAACGCTTGTACTGCAAAGGAACACGGCTGTTCTTTTTTTGTTTTGTTTTTTTAAGTTGAGCAGTATCTAGGAATATTGTCAGCGGCAGATGGCGCGGTTCGGCATCTAAACGTCGCTTACTGGAATAACTGGTAATTGTATGCACGAAAAATGGAAATACTTGGCTTACATATCAGCACTGCTTCACGGTTACCTTATTAAAATATTAAATTTAGGCGCATACTTCAATAGAATATTTGAAGTCGGGTAATAACGAAATCAAACCCACCTTCTCAGAAATTGCGAATCTGCACCACCAGTTTTGTGATGCCCACCGAAAAAATGTACAAAAGAAAACATTGGCATTCTTTGTGCACTAGCTTTCCAGAATCCTTCCTCTCGCAATGTGGGAGTACTAACCTGAGCGCCAATACAGTTTTACAACGAAGCATTTAATGTTTGTGTTTCTATTACAGCATTTCTTCATGCAGCAAACACATCCTTCGCAAACAATGTCTTAATCATGTGTTCGAAAATGTGATACGGCCTTAATCACGTATGCTTCCCAATGTCTGAGATAACTTACGTTACACCTAGTTTCGAGTTATTGGAAATGGAGGTCCAGTTAAGTACAATGTGTAGCGAAACCTTCGCGTTCCTAGATTAGTGATCTTGCAAATGATTACGTGACCCTAATATATTTGGCTATCTTCATGCGTCATACGAAGTTCATAGTTGGTTTCTCCAGTGTCATTGGTGAACTAAACTAGGACCGTCGGAAAAGTAATAACCTAGGAACCTTGTTCGTATTTGGCGAAAACGAGGGGCACGATATGTATAATTTGTAGGAAAAGTTCCAAATGCACAGGCTAATTGCGGCCTTCGCAATAAATTAGGTATGCAAGGTCGCTGGAGCGTTGTACGTGCGTTTTACGAGCGGCGCAAAATGTAGCCCTCAGCCCTGGTATAACTACAAATGCCAATGACATCAAACTTTGGGAACATGAGGGGGGGGGGGGGGCACGCTACGGCAAACTTGTGGGCGAAGTTAATTGTATGCGCACCAAATCGAGCCTTTGTGAAACTTTTCGGCAAGTGTTAGAAAGTGTCCTGTATCAATTGACAGCTACATTTCGCACTGGCCCGAGAGAACTCTGCGTTACACAGAGTTTATATTTAGCAACACTAAGCGGAGGAGGGAGGGGGGAGGAGGTATGTTAACTGCAATGTTTAACAACATTCTAACTCAGACTTATTTAATGCAGTATCATTAATTAAAAATTTTACATTGATTGCGCCTTGCGAACAAGGAATATAGTAGTACGTCTCATCAAATAATCCACCTGGACAGGTGGAACCGGAGCTATCTGAAACAGTCGATTATTAAACATTTGTTCGAAGCAAATTAAATAATTACGTCAATAAATAAGATAGTAAACAATAAGTGGTGACTTCTTACTAAATCATATCATGAAATCAATATTTGTGCGCTGGATTGGGCAGCGTTCAAATTTTGAACGCTGGCTCATACATACCATTCCGAAAACACAGTGCAGGTGTGCCAATACTGGTGATTTTGAATACGAATAGAATAGTCTGTTTTTCGCATTGTATTCAATCCGTATTTAATTCGAGAACTTGTTATTCAAAAACAGCGGCTTTTTATTCAGCTATTGTGGGAACAATTAATTGTAGAGGGTTCCATGAGAGCGGTAAATCCGTATATTGCAGATTGCGGCACAATTAATATAGAGTTCTAGACATGCTGCATTACGGTATACTGAAAAGCGAATCAGCGTACGGGAATATTTCCTGACCGGTAGAACGAAGCATGTGCAGTCACAACGGCACATATCCTTGGAACGTCCAGTCACATTTAGTATACAATACTCATTCTTCTGGCGCGGCTTTTGCACTGTACGCTGCATCGTGTCTAAATAAACTAGATGTATGTATGTATGTATGTATGTATGTATGTATGTATGTATGTATGTATGTATGTATGTATGTATGTATGTATGTATGTATGTATGTATGTATGTATGTATGTATGTATGTATGTATGTATGTATGTATGTATGTATGTATGTATGTATGTATGTATGTATGTATGTATGTATGTATGTATGTATGTATGTATGTATGTATGTATGTATGTATGTATGTATGTATGTATGTATGTATGTATGTATGTATGTATGTATGTATGTATGTATGTATGTATGTATGTATGTATGTATGTATGTATGTATGTATGTATGTATGTATGTATGTATGTATGTATGTATGTATGTATGTATGTATGTATGTATGTATGTATGTATGTATGCGCCCGTGCGTGCGTGCGTGTAGTGTGTGGGTGGTATGTGTGTGGCGTGCGTGCGTGTGCGTAAGCTTGTGTGTATGCGTTTGCGTGTACGAGTGCGTGCGTGCGTGCGTGCGTGCGTATGAGTGTACGACTTGTGTGCAGCCATCACACACGTCGGATAAAGAAAGCTTGCATAAAAATAGAATGTCGATTGCACACCAATGTTGTTTTCCACAGGGCACGTTCCTCGTGACAAGAGCCGCCGCGCGGGCCATGATCGCTACCGGCGTCACCGAGGGAGTCATCGTGAACATCGCGAGCATCGTGGGCAGGATTGGATGTTCTGGTATGGCGGCGTACAGTGCTTCCAAGGGGGGCGTCGTGGCTTTGACCAAGACGGTGGCTCAAGAAATGGCACCGCACGGCATCCGCTGCAACGTAGTATTGCCGTCGCTGACAAAGACGCCGATGGCCGATTCGCTGCCAGAGAAGACCCAGAAGACGTGCATCGCGCTCACGCCTCTGCAAAGAGCGGCAGAGCCGGAGGAAGTGGCCGAGGCAATCCTGTTCCTCTGCTCTCCGAACAGTTCCTTCGTGACAGGGGTCACTCTTGAAGTAACAGGTGGATTGATAATGTGAAGGCATTTTGGATCCCTGTTCATCATGGCCTGTTCCTCAACCGAAGCAATAAAGATTGTATTGTAAAAGACTAGCTTGAGTCGAACTGATGTCAGAGGCTCCAGTTTTGTTTTCTGGCCATTTTGCAGAATGCACACCTGCGCAAGGTTAAAAGCTTTGTCGAGGAAAATGTGTGAGCTGAAATAACGATGGGCACGCTATTGAACGTCATTTTATTCTAGCCGGCTTCACAGTTTTCTTTCTGCCCAGTTTACCAACATCACATGGCCACGAATGTGTAATTCGATGAAATGATGGTAGATGCTTGTGCTTGTTGGTATCGCATAATCCACGGTGCAGCGCAGAAAACGCCGGTCCAAGCGGTAGAAGGGACGACCCACAGCGCTGATTTTGATTTTGAAAGAAATGTCGTTTTCATTTTGAATGAAACGAACTCTGGTAGGCAGTGAAA
This sequence comes from Dermacentor silvarum, assembly GCF_013339745.2. Classification (NCBI taxonomy): domain Eukaryota; kingdom Metazoa; phylum Arthropoda; class Arachnida; order Ixodida; family Ixodidae; genus Dermacentor; species Dermacentor silvarum. Next base: position 228,914,556 of record NC_051155.1, read on the forward strand.
ATGGATGTATATAAATGAGTTCAACTACATGCATCAGGTGTTTTAAACACGTTGGCCCAAGGGACTCGTGTCTGCAGCCTGAGTGGCCTTCCTGGGTTCCCGAAACCCACCCAACATCAGCAACGGTATACTGAAAAGTAACACATGGCGATTCATTCCATCTGACACTTGCAACCTAACTGGGAGCGTATAGACATTCTAAAGTTACTTAATTCCTTGTTGTTATGAATAACGAAAGCTGTTCATCGTAGGTTGGAAGCGTTGGAAACAAGTACAGTTGGCCGCCGGCTTCTCCACGGTGTTAAATTGTTAAATGATAAAAAAGGATGACAATAGATGAAGTGAAATATTTCAGCCATTTAACAGTTCGCCACTAGATGCGATGCAGCCACTTGGCCTAGGATTACCAACTATTACCTCAGGTGATCTGGTAATGGCTGATGCACACGAACCAACCGTAGCTACTCTTCAAACTAGCAAGGCACTTCTCTAGCATTTTCCTCCAAGCATCTCCTGGAGACCTAGAGCCGAAATACAAGACAAGAGTCTTGTATTTCTTGTAGTCTTGTATTTTAGACAAGAGTCTTGTACAGGCTGGACAGTCTGTTTTTCGCCATCAATCATTGTACTCATATCCTTCAAAGTACAGAACAGTTGCTGTCTCCTACATCTGACGTCCTCAACAACGGCCGGTAGAGCTTCACGCAATACGTTTGGCTACTTATTTTATTTTAAAGCAGATCTGCAGTATGGTCCAATTTACCTGTTTCGAACTCAGCCCTCGGATGCTTGTTGCATTTTGCCTTGTGTGACCTTAACACTGTGCTGATATAAATGTTCGCAGACAAAACCCCAAAACAGAGCTCTCAGGCCTCTCGAGCAAATTACAATGAATATACACTGCAGTAGACAAACTTGCTTCTCACGCACGTAAATCTGTCTTTGCTTATTTCACATGATTTTAAAAGGCGTACGCAAAGGCGATTGTAAGCTAATTCTGCAAGTCTGAATCAAGGGTCACGTTTTTTATGACACTTCAATGAACTGCATATTACATAGAGTAGATCCACACTTTAGTTTCACAGCAGAGCATATACGCTATACATAGCGCCAGTCATATCGTTCAACGGCTTCTGCGGAAAATCTATTCTGGAGTGTGTCGTGTAGGCGTACACCGGAAAACTGACAAGAAAAAGGAGGGGCGACCGCGGCGAGACGGATAGGCATTCTGGAGATCCTGTTTCAAGTTCACCGATGTCAGCAGCAGAGTATAAACATGTTACTGCAAAGTCGGCTAGCCCTGGTGACCGGAGGTGCCAGTGGCATAGGCAAGGCGGCTTGCCATGCCCTGGCCTCCCAAGGAGCCAGAGTCATCGTCGCCGATCGCAAACTGGATGGTGCTAAGAACGTGGCAGACGAGCTACCAGGTAGCAATTCTTTGTACCAAGTCTTCTAATGGTGTTTAGAATTACGATGATGTCAACTAGTGCATTTAGGTGCCCCTCCCACGCGCAGAACATTGTGAAATCGCTAAAGAGAGTAGAGAAATATATTAAAAAAGAGGTTGAAAGAGACGTATGGAGGGGGAAATTTGTTACAGAAGGAAAAAGCCATGCGATTGGTCTGACAAAATGTTTAGGCAGGTTGCGTTGTTTGGTGTCGCTCTTGTAGTGTAAAATTTGTGCATCATTTGCAGGATACGGGCATGTGTTGGAATTATGTTAGCGTCGTTGCTGTGTATATTTATCGTATCTCGAAGGCTTTTATGCAGAATCATTGCAAGAGAGATAATGTCACGGGCACAAAAAACGTAAGTCATGGCAGATGACATTTCAGACGGATTTTGGCAAGCACAGAGAGATACTTGCGCAGTAGCGCATTGGCAATGCACGATATGTGCGAATCTTGCGGTCTATATTGAGGATACTTCGTTTTCGGGTTCCCGATTTTTGCGTCCCGAAAAGAATTTATCAAAATCCGATTTCTCCCCGAATTTTGTCCCTTTGTAAAGGATAACAATAAACGGAGGTGTTACAATAGCAATTAATGCTGCTCACCTGTTGTAAGCAGGGAATATTATTAAATACATTATTAGTAGTACAATTATTATTACTATAATATAATAATAATATTATATGAATATGGTATATGCCTCGTTCTCACTTAAAGCTCAATTAAAAACTGGTTCATATGAAGGTGTAACATAATGAGCACGTGCCGACCTTCGTTGAACAAAAGCTTATTGAATTTTTTGGTAGCCATGTTTAAAGGACTACTACAACGGCGCATTACATCGCATTTCCTGCACGTCGAATAATGGAAACAGCGCTAATGCGCTAGGAAGTAAATTAACGAAGCGTTGACGTTGCTGTGCATTACTAACGGTAGCTGATATGTTGAGACGATGTTTGCCTAACTATTTATTGGTCAAGGAAGTGTGACTGACTTGTTAATTAGTTAGTATTCCATTTATTTTGTTGCAAGAGACCCAGCATTGGGACCCAGCAAAACAGGACGACAAAACACAAGGACGAAAAGCACGATAGGTCTAGGATGGGCACAGAATTGCTCCCAATGCATATGCTATATTTGCGTCCGCGAGCGCTTGTAATATAAGGGAAAACATCACTCAGCACGCCCTTGAGCACCTGTTTCTATAACTTTTTTCCTGTGTTAAAAAGTGTAGAGAACAATGTAACGACGTGCCCTTGTTTGGCGTAGGAGCAATATTTCATATTTGGCATATGACCATCCGCACATTTGCCGAATTGAAATGTAACGCTCACGGTGTTGCAACAACGTCGGCGTTACACCCTTATAACGAAAATGTTGAACATCATGCGGTCTTAAACTAACAGCTCTTCGCGATTTATAGATGATGAGCAGTTAACTTTATTTATACATGCATTGTGTCGTGGTTTATTGCTCTATTACGAATAACAGACATGCGCTTACAGGCACTACTTTTTGGGTCAAAATGTGGCGCTATATATTTGTAGGGTCTTTCGTTTTCGGCTAAAACTCGATAACTCCCAACTTTTGAACCCCGAAAAATATTTCTTAAAATCGGGTGAAACCGATTTCTCCCCGAAGCTTGCTCTATCGTAAAAAATGCATGAATTACAAAACTAATGAACGCTTCCCACTTTTTGTGAGTAAGTGGTCGAAGTATACTATATTATTACTCATATCAATATAATAATGTGGTATACGCCTCGTTTCCGCTTAACACTAAAGCGAAATCCAAAATATATGCATAAGAATATAAAAAAATTGGAGGACGCTTAAGCTACGCATTTAAGAGTAGAACGCGATAGCGTTATGGTGACCGGTTCGCACGCCGCACGACAACTATTGACTCCACTCCATAAAAAAAAAAAAAAAAAAAAAAAAAAAAGCGGTGGGGGGGGGGGGGGTGTTTAGTGAACCTCACGCTGGAGCAGTCAAACCTTCAGTTCTTCAGTATTTCTCTTTATTGATGTGTGTGATGATCACTATGCACCGTACAGGATATGCGATGTCTGAAGCGCTTACGTTTGAAACCAGTGAATTTGGGCAGTGTAGGCTGTGCAAGCTACTGCAGGGTGAAATAAATGCAAGGAGCATGAAAAAACAATGTCTAAGTGTCAAAGAAGCCAACATGGGAAGCTTGGCATTGATCTCACACGGTACAGGTTCACTGCAACATGTGGGAGTTACGCTGCGCGGTTCGCTTATAAATTTGGCTTTCGTCAATATGGGAGCGTTCAAAAGGTCATTAATTGGACTACCATCTCATGACAAAGACACAAACACCTTGTGCCGTTCGGAAAGACTAGCTTTCATATGTTTTCCATTGGGTCATCTCGCGCTTCAGAAGCCTCGAAAGCTGCCGGCTTGTTTCTGATAAATAATTGTGCAAGTTGAGAACGGACAGTAGAGCAGACGCGCATGACATTATGTTTCTTCCTTTACTACATTACTCGCTTTCTCAAAAAGTTCTTACGCTTGAAAAACGTTAAATGACAGTTAATCCTGATGCCGGGCGTACTATTATTGCGAAGGCGAGCGGTCAATGGCAAAGAACACTTACGAACAAAACGCTTCGTGAATTCGGCCCAAGGTCCGTTTTCTGTTTCCGCGCCTTGTGTTCAGTTATTTGCTTCGCAACTTTTGCATCGTTCCAGGACAAAATGGAGGTAGTAATTTTTCTTCTTCTTGTCGTCGTCGTCGTCATACTCATTATCATCATCATAAGCCTATATTTATGTCCACTGCAGGACGAAGGCCTCTTCCAGCGATCTCCAATTATCCCTGTTTGCGCTAGCTGATTCCAACTTGAGAACAAATAGTAATTCACAAAGCATGTATTCGTTAAGCCGAATATTGTTTTGCATACATTTTCAGCAGGTGCAGGAAGCGCACAGTTCTAGCTACTCAGCAGAATTCACAAACCTTTTCGTGCGTTAAGTGCATTTTCCCATTGGCAGGCCACTTCGGCTAATGATACGTCCAACACCCCAGTAGACTGATATCTGATCTGAACAGTTCTGGCGTAAGAACATTTTTGTGAATAAGGGCCACTCCCTGTAGCTGTATGAATATTGCGCACTTAAAACACACCTCTATTCCACCCTGTGAGTTTGAATATACAGCGAAGCTGTTGCCGACATTAGACCAGCACCACCAACAAAAGCGAAATAAGTCACGTGAGCACGCACGTGTACGTGCGGAAGTGCAGCATACATCCTCATTCTTGTAGTCCCTCCGCCAAACCCAAGAGCCTTATTAAACTAATTGAATTTTTCAAACTAAATTGCGTCAGACAATCCGTAAAGTACGACTTACACACAAGCTGCAGACATGAAAGCTTCGGACTGCAATTCGAATACACGACAAAACATATTGTTGTTATGCGGAAACTCAAAACTAAAGCTCTTTTCCAGCTGCCGTTTGAGGTCTGTCTGAGTTCCCGCCCGCCATTATGTGGCGGTACTGCTTCTGGACAGTGTTTGCCATAATATTGATTACGGTCGCAGCACACGCGGTGCGATAGATGCAACGGGCAGGGGCACTATAACGTAAAATGATTCCAAACTGTTTTGATTACAAACTCCTGACGTCAAATTTACGTAACCACCGACGCAAGCATCGGGCGGTGACCCGCAGCGTTGTCTGAACAACCCAATCAAGCACTCTCCTCGTTTATAGGAGGTCACCTTTGCTCGCTTTCAAAACCAATAACATTGTCGACACTCAGCGGTTCTTCTTATCTAATTGGCTGACAAGAGGCGAGGAGCACGTTCTAACGGAGAGGGTTTCGATGGGGCCGAGCAAGCACAGTGAAAATAGATAACCACATGAAGAGGGTGGTGCCGGCTTCTCCGATTGGTACACTTCGCCTTACTTAGCTTGCGGTGGCTGGTCGAAAATCGCGGCGGCTTGCAACGGAAGGAGAGGAATGCCGCTAAAACGGATCCTCAGCAAGGAAGAGTTGGCAGAGCGATGTATGCATGCCGAAAGGGCTCGATAACGTTTTACTGCCACGCAAAAAGGTTTATCATGCGCAAATAAATACATGCTCACCGGCAGGTGCTAGTAGCGAGGTCCTGAGCGATCTGCGGGCAGCCATCTTCTATTCCTTTCGGAACGGGGCAGTCTGTGGCTATTCAGAAAATTTTTCAGTTTTGTTCGGCATATCAATGCATTTTTTTCGCGTACACGTCACTTTGACGTGGTGAGTTCTCGCGGTTTTGTGAGGTCGCGTGACAGACAGGCGAAGTGGGCGTAGCCAGAAAACAATGGACCAATAGCAGAGGGCTAATGGTGAAAAGATGTTGAATAAGCAATCATTATTTTTCTTTTGTGCGGTTTAATCATGCATGATCATTGCGTCCGCTTTATATCAGTGGGGAGCTATCGCGGTTTTCGTGACGTCGCTTGACAGACAGGCGAAGTTGGGAGTGGCCCGAAAATGTTTTGACCAATCGTAGAGGCTGATTGCAGAAATTGGAATCAAAACAGTTTGGAATCATTTTACGTTATAGCACCCCAGAGCGCCCAAACATCAAGGACAGATACATTTTGTGCACACGTGCGCGACGCGCGCACGCACCTGTGCGGCAGTACAGCGTACGTCCTCATTCTCCTAGACTAACCGCCAAGTGCATTGAATGTATTGAAATTCTCAATTTCTCAAAATTCGTAAAGTACGACTTACACACAAGCTGCAGACATGATAGCTTCGGATTGTAATTCAAATATACGAGAAAACGTAATTCTGTTACGCCGAAACTCAAAGACAAAGCACTTTTCGAACTGCCGTTTGACGCCGCGGCCACTAGGAGGCGGTACTGTTTTTGGGTGAGCGCAGAACGACCCCACGAAAAATCCCAGCCATGACAGCTTTGCTGTAAAATATAGCGACGAATGATTGAACCTTTTTCATCGCAGGTCCCGCAACTCACAAGGAAGCTTTCCTGGATGTCGCCAACACAGATTCGGTGGAGGGGCTGTTCGCTCACATCAAGGACACCGAGTCGCTTCCAGTCAGCATCGTGGTGAACTGCGCTGGCATAGCCGAGCTTTCGCCCCTCGTCGACACGACGGATGAGGCCTTCGACAAGATCATTCGGGTCAATCTCAAGGTTAGCGTCCAAAGAGCGGCGGCAAAAGGTCACGCCACTCTTAGCGGAAGACATCGCATTGATTAAGCTACTAAAATTGTTATCGACCTCGACGATAAGTTTTTGTGTCCTGACCTCCTCATAGAATGAAATGCACGTGTCCGCCTTTGATCATCATTGACCAATGAAAAGTGGTCTTGTATACTTATATCTCACCTGAATTATCATGATCTTGCGTAACTCGTCAACGAGTTAGCTGTTATTGTGGGTATAACATTTCAGCTCTGGGAACTCAATGGACTTATAGACGTCTCCTTCTCCAGAATGATGTTTCCGTGGCCAGAAATCAAGTCTATAGCCTCTTGATGAGTAACGGCTTCTCGATATGTGCACAGTTTTGCGACATTACGATGGTATACCGTAGTTGCGTCTCAGTATTTTCTGTCCATCTGGAGCTTGTCTCTTCTATTCGTTTTTCTATATTTCAAGTTGCATTCGGCATCCCCCCCCCCCCCCCCCCCTTTCCACCTTTACTATGTGGGCAGTGTTGGGATCGAACAAGGGAAGCGCCTTACGTCACTGAGCCCCTGAGACTGGCGGTGCGGTGCTTAGTTGCGTTAGCCGGTAAGCATGTAGGGGCACGGCTGTCGGTTCTTCCTAAAAGTTGGGGTGACAAAAGCGGAAAGGGATCTACATGTGTTAGCAGGCGTTTTCAATCCAGTGGGTCTAGTTTTCTCACAAAACAGGCACTAAGAAGTTATACGGTTTGGACATTTGAAGAACGAGCAATAAAAAAAAAAAACAGATTAGAAAAGTGCAGGAAAAATGGGAAATGAAAGCAAGGAGTATGCGTACAGACTTGTCGAAAGCTTAGGTAGAGGCGAAGAGTTTGACCAAATATTAAATAAATGGAGACAAAATATAAAGTTAAACTGGACACTATAAAAAATTAGTAGTAAACTGGTGTAATGAAAATTTTAATTAGAAAAAACAATAAGTTGGGCCGGGAGATATAACCAGCTCTACTACAACCAGGTGTAAAGCCGCAAAAGGTGCAGCGCTGTTAATAATATCCTTGCCACTAGTATAGCAGTTGGATCCGCTGCTCTTGAATGCATTCGTCCAAGAAATTCAAGAAACAATAAAGCGCCCATGGTGTGACAACCCTTCAAACATGACAGCAGTCTTGCCACTTGGCACCGCTTTTAGGCCATTAAACACAGGCCCATCACAGAAGAGAATATTTCAGAGTTGTTGCCTTGTGCGCCTGCGATGCAGAAAACCACGAAAGCGCTGCCGCTCTTTAAATCCACCCCCGCGCGCACAGGCGTTTCTGTGTGCTGTGAACTTCTATTCTTCCTATCTTTTAGTTCCCTTTATCCTCTTCGCTGGTACAGACCAGTCAATAGACTCGTCCTCGTTAACCTGCCTGCCTCTCGCGTATCACCTCTCTTGCATGCTGTTTTCCGCAGGGCACTTTCCTCGTGACAAGGGCAGCCGCGCGTGCCATGATCGCCTCCGGCGTCACCGAGGGCGCCATCGTGAACATTGCCAGCATCCTGGGCAAGACCGGCTACTCGGGCTTGGGGGCGTACACCGCTTCCAAAGGTGGCGTCGTGGCTCTGACCAAGACGGCAGCTCAAGAGCTGGCGCCACACAGCATCCGCTGCAACGCCGTGTTGCCGTCGTTGACGCAGACCCCGATGGCCGATGCACTGCCCGAAGAGAGCCAGAGGATGTTCTGTGCGCTCACGCCTATGCGGCGAGTGAGCCAGCCTGAGGAAGTGGCCGAGGCCATCCTCTTTCTCTGTAGCCCGCAGAGCTCGTATATGACAGGCGCTGCCCTTGAAGTGACCGGTGGATTCGGCATGTGAAGGCCGTGACGAGCGTTGTTGTTCGTTTGGCTGCCAACTTGCCCTTCTGCCACTAAGAACCTAGTAAACTATGCAACTTTGTTATACAGGGGTTGCTGTGGAGAGCTTCAGCTAAAGACCACCTTGGCTACTCAATCTGTCTATGTGATCTACCAAGATATAATGGAATAAATGAACATGCTAAAATAAGTCAAGGAATAAAAACGAAATGAAACGAATAAATATAACAACATCGGAACGGACAGTTAGTTCACTGACGTCTGTCTATGTTGCTACCCGAATAATACGTATACGCTTTGCAGTTCTTATACATTGCTGCGGAAAGAGTCCTTCATGCAATAAGTGTGGATGGTAGCTTAAAGCACACTCCTCCGTACAAGTACCGTCCACATGACAGAGCGTATGCGAGTCACTTCATATATAACTGAACATCGCTACTTGTCACAAATGCTTTGCTAACTCTGTGTCCACTGAAAAAATATTTTAAAAATTTGTTCTGCTGCTCAATGCGAGCGATTTTATCAGGGGCAAGGAAAGGGAGAGGGTTAACCAGATGCTTGTCCGGCTTGCTACACTGCACATTGAGAAGGGATCAAGGGGTGAAAAGAGAGTAAGAAGGTGAAAGGAAGAGCACTATAGCCGCGCGCGCTCTCGAAAGGACGCACCAAGTCTACAAACAGTCGCAGAGACCTGTCGACTTCAAGTACGTACTGTAGCAACGCCTTCGTTGCGTTCTGCGCCAGCGACGCGCACGGGTTTGGTCCAAGAATATTGGCTTCTGAAAACGGTCTTGAGTCCGGCCGGCGTAATGCTTTCCGCGGAGAAGGCGGTGCTGGACGTCATAACGAGAACAAAAGCACAGGGCGTGTTCAGTATTTTCTTCGACCCGCAGGAGTAGCACGTATACGTGCGTCAGCCATTCCTATGCCGATTGAGTATGCTTTCATGAATGCAACCCTGATGTAGAGGTGGCATAAAACATTGCATTGGAGCGGGAAATTTGTGATGGCAGTTGCAGCGTTAACGAGGGATCAAACTTATGTAGGTGACAATTCGGGTAACTGGAAGACAACCAATAAGTCTGCCTGATAGTCTGAGCCGGCAAATAAGGTTGCCTTGCAGCGTCGGTTCTTGATAGAGGATCATAACCACTCGGGTTTTTTTATGGGCGGATCGGGCCGCATCGTCGTCGAAGTCATATTGCCAGTAAAACCAGAGACTATTGATCACTGCTTCATCGAATGTAGCGATGCAGTGATTTTTTTAATGGTCTACAGTGAAGATTTAAAAATGAATTAGAGATTAATCCAAGTACGGTACCTTAAGGCGGCAAAATACAAAACCTCGCCGTAAGATTTCGTCTTTAAATTATTATTTTTTAATGTTGGCATGCGTTCTCTTTGGAGAGCAAGAATGATAAGTAGAAATGGCGATCCACAGCGAGCAACCAAGATCTATCTACTTGCACGAACAAATAATGCGCATAGACGGAATGTACGAGCGCCGTGACGTTGCTCTTAACTGATCTCCCGCGTTTAATTTGTGTTTCACTTTGCCTGATCATCGACTATGATACGTTTTACAGCGAAGCTGTTAGCCTCTAGTTGGTCCGGATTATTTTCTGGAATCATTCTGTGCTCACCCAAAGACAGTACCGCCTCCTAGCGGAAGCAGCCACTCAGGCAGACCTCAAACGGCAGGCAGATGGAAAAGGGCTTTGTCTTTGAGTTTCCGCGTAACAGAATCATGTTTCCTCGTGTGTGCGAATTATAAACCGAACCTATCATGTCTGCAGCATGTGTGCAAGTCGCACTTTCTATTAGTTCAATAACGCAATTGCGCTTGGCGGAGGGCCTAGGAGAACGAGGATGTAAGCTGCACTTCCGCACACGTGCGCGCGTGACACACGCCGCTTTTTTTGTTGGTGCTTGTCTAATATCGGTAACAGCTTTGCTGTATATTCAAATTCATGGGGTGGAATGGAGGCGGATGTTTAGTGTTTTGCTTCCCTTTAATAAGGGCAAAATGCGGCCATGGTCTAATGGTTGGTGCATCGGACTGCTCTGCCGGAAGATGCTGTTCGATCCCACCATCAGTCGCGCATATCTTTTCGTTGAAGAGTCCCGAAACGAGACGAGACAGGAACCTACTTACGTACCGCAAGGCTCCAGGAATGAGGCAAAGAATTCTTCGCATTGAAATATTGCAGTCGTGGTGACACTACAGCTGAAATGTGGTGTTTCACTTTGAGCAGCTTCTAGAATTCAACCGTACGGTAGTTCCTTGTGTCTAGGTGTGTGTCGCAAAGACAGAGTGGTAACTACTGACGAGAGGACGTAGTGTACCAGAAGGAGGAGAGGGGGGGGGGGGGGGGGGGGGGGGGCAGATAAGCGAGTAGGCCCCGGGTGGCAGAAATTCGCCGAGGGAATTGCTTTTCAAAGCACAGCTCGCAACCCATCGCAGGCGTGGGGTCCCCGTGCTGAGCGGATATTTGAAGCGGCGTCTCCTGCTACAACCACGTACGCGACGTACTGTACTACGGCTGGAAAAAGGAAGCGTCTGCCTGCCGCGACGCGATATTGCGCGCATTATTCCTCTGGGAGATGAGTCGGTGTGGCGCTATAGCTTCCTTTTGGAAACTCGCTCCCAGCATTGTTGCCTCACTTTCTTGTTTGTGTGTTTATTTCTTCCCGTGTTTCTTTTTTTTTTCTTCATCTTTTCTTGCGCTCGCGTTCAGTTTGGCTAAATCGCTGCTGTGGTTGGACGTCTCGCCCCGATTTCGGACTTGACAAACAACTTCCGTGGCTTACGACAGACGCGGTGCTCCTTGCCTCCCATCTCTCACGGCTGTTGCGTCGGCGTCCGGGCGTTCGCTCTGAGCGAAGGTCGCTCGAGCCAAGACGAATCGCGCAGATGAACGGGGCCTTTAATTCCGCATCCGTCCTGTTCCAAACCCGCCATCAACTGCGGTTCTGGGCAAACAAAACGGAGGGGCACGGATCGAGCTGGCATCGTTGTGTGCTGTGACCGCGGAGATGGCCGCGGGCGGCATTGCTAGAAGAGCATGACGACGCGAGCGGTAGAGAAACGAGGAGCCCCAGGAGTTGGAGGATAAATACATTGTGTGTTCTTGGGACGACCGTCTTCAGTTCGAGCCTCGAGACAAAATAATGTAGTTTTCTGTCTAATGTAGGTATAGGTAGGGTTAACTGAGTACAACCACAGAAGTTGGAAACAACACAGAGATCAGATGCGGTTATACGAACTATATGTTGGAAACAGTGCGGTTCCGGCTACTTCAATTCACTTATAGAGAAAATAATGTGAACTTTTAAAAGGCGTAAATGAGATAATCAGTCAATCAATCAAATACTTAACGTGCGCAAGAACAGTCACAAGGTCTGAGCGCTGGCGCACGCCTACATTATAACCATTATTAATAATTACTAAACACTTTTACGTACAAAAGAGAGAAAGGAAATAAAGAAGTTGAAGCAACGACAATGAACGAGAGTCACTGGGCATTTATCGTCCCTAATATTTTCAGCACATCCTGGGTCTCGATCTGGAAAGAGCTCTTGACAAGGTCACACACTCAGCGATCCTCAAACAAGTCACCGGCCTCAACCTTGGCGAAAGAACATACAACTATATCAGACATTTGCTCACTAGAAGACGAGTGCTTCTGGTTGCAAGGGACATAACATGCGCAGAACAGGAGCTGGGCAGCCAAGGAACCCCGCAGGCCGGGCTCGGTCATCTCACCGATACACTTTAACTTAACCATGATTGGTCTTGGTAAGAAATTACAAGAAGTGGAAAACATCACTCATGCAATCTATGCAGACGACATCACGATCTGGTCCGTTTCTGGCAGCGACGGACAGATCGAGACAGCACTGCAGGAAGCTATCAACGCAGTGGAGGAACATCTGGCTGACACTGGGCTCAGATGCTCACCAAAGAAATTAGAATTATTACTATATCGACCCACGCTCAAGGGGCCACCATCCAAGGGCTACGCCAGAGAGAGGGAGTATGAAAAAATCAAGCTCAGCACGAGTAATGGAGGCACTATCCCCATTGTCAATCACATTCGAGTCCTCGGCATTCTGATCGAAAAACACGGGGTTAACGGACAGACCGTTCAGAGACATGCATAAGACTACAAACGCAGTCAGACTCCTTAAACGAGACAATCACAAGCAGAGTGGCATGAGGGAAGACAGCATCATCAGGCTGGTCCACTCCTTCGTCATGTGCCACATTGCATACGTGGCAGCTATGCACAAATGGTACAGATGCGAGAGGAATAAGATCAATATAGTCATCCGTAGGTATACACAATGCACTCGGACTGCCCGAAGCCACCAGCACCGAGAAACTACTACAGCTTGGGTTGCACAATACCCTAGATGAGGTGGCAGAAGCACAGAGGACTCGCCACCACAAGCACAGGAAGACACATTTTGCAAACGCTAAACATCACGTACCACCGTCAACATGGCGACAAAGTCGATATGCCAAGAGAGATACGAGACAAGATCAAAGTAGCCACGATACCAAGGAATATGCATCCATCTTACAACCAGGGCCGCAGAAAGGCCAGGGCCATAACACCGCTACGGAAATATCACAACGACAAAGAGGCAAGATTCACAGACGAAGCTGGCTACCCGGATGGCCGACGATTCGCAGCGGCAGTCGTCGACACCGAAGGCAAAGCTACGCACACAGCCAGTATCTAGACCAAACAATCCGAAACGGCCGAGGAAGTGGCCATTGCCCTTGCTATGGCTGACATATAAACCCAAGTTATGCTGAGCGACTCGCGCACAGCAGTCCGAAATTACGCCAAGGGAAGAATTTCGCCGGGAGCTTTCCGGATTCTCCACAGCACCACTTAAGCTCGAGAAACCGATCACCGTGATCTGGTTCCCCGCCCACATGGGCGCAGCGTGTCCTAAACTTAGCAACCTTAACGAGACGGCACACTCCGCTGCACGCGACATAATTGACCGTTACGGAACAGCCCTCGCGGTTGACGCAGACAAGGACAGGCTAACGAGCTACAATGAAATAACTAAGGCTTTCTATCTGGCGGGACGAAGTTTCACTCCGCCTAAAAACAAGTTATGCAGAGCCCAAGTTACCACCTGGTGGCAGCTACAGACTGACACTTATCCAAACACGCTAGCGTATCATGAATTCTACCCTGAGATCTACCACGACAGCACTTGCAAGGTCTGGGGTATAGAACCTTCTACACCAAACACCCGCTCCGGGAATGTGAGGCAAAGACTAAAGGCATTAATGCCGATGTTCTCTTGGCGAGGTTGGCCGATGCCCTGCACAGCTCCAAGCTCGCCGACCAAATCTGAGCCGTCCAGCAGGCCCGCGAAGCGAAGACTAAGCAAGGCCTGGACGTCCCGACGTGGGAGACCTGAGAACGGGTCACCAATCTGCAGGACACTCAATAAAAGGTTTTACCAACCAATGTAGGTACTAACAGAGACGTCTTTTCCTGCTATTGAAGCTGTCATTTCAAGGCAACTAAATAGCCAATTTCTAAGGTCGCAATATTCAAGTCAGCCAGAATACTGGAAAGATAACCATTTGCTAGAAACATTGTGCTTGGCGCCATGTTTCAAGAAAAAAATACTCTAAGTATGTATTGGGCTTATCACAGCTGATGGGATTCCGCATTTTCAAATTGTGCAGTACGGAAGACATAACAGGTGTAGCAATGCATATCATAGCAAATTTCGTGTTCGTATTTCTCGAAAATTCTGATAATAATGTACCAAATAATTACATACAGTCTTGTCAGTTGAAAAAAGAAAGGTCGTACTTTGTATGTGCGAGAAGATAAATAAATAAATAAATAAATAAATAAATAAATAAATAAATAAATAAATAAATAAATAAATAAATAAATAAATAAATAAATAAATAAATAAATAAATCCGGTTACTGCATACTTAAAGAGAGCTTGTGCGTGAGGCAAGGCATCACGACGTCAGACACTGCGCGGACAATGTTGCAGTATCTTGAATGTACGTTTACATAATACGATTATTGGTTTCTTTTTCGTTCGTTCTTTTAGAGATAAAGAACATCATGGCATTTTACTTGTTCTCTTAATTTTTCCCACCAATCCAGACAAAATTCATTAAGGTATGACTATAGCTTCACAGTAGCAAATTCGTCTGAAAACCGGATATGCACCTTGCTTTTGCTGTATATGCTTAAATAAACAAGGTATTCGCGGCATCTTATGGGAAGACTTGCAGCATAAGAAAGTGCGTGAACAAGCTGTAAAGCACTAGTGAAAATGCTTTTGAACAGAGAGAGCATTCGAGACACACTGCATGCCCTCGACAATGCGAACGAAGCTCGGTTTGTATGATGCCTTCGTCATAGAGAAGATACAGCCAATACTAGTAGTTGCATAAGCACGAAGTGCATATCTCTCGAAGTAAATAGCCTCTGGCAACCGATTAACCACCAGCCGCGTTACGCGTCTGCGCAAACACCTCTGGCTTTATGTCACCACTGGTCATGTCGCCCTCACGATGCATGCGGGGCACGGCGGAGGATTCACTTCCTTTTGGGCGGTTCTACGGATCTAATCAAGCCAATCAAGCCGGCAGAGTTTATGTAAACACGGTAGGATGATGTTTCGATTCTTGCAGGTTTGGAAGAACGGCGAAGAAAAGTAATTGCTTTTAGGCTTATTATCAGTGACGTAATTGAGGATGGGGTTTTCTTCTGGGCCAGACGATAGTGCCGTAAGACAGCTTTCTTTCTTTTAGGGGCGAAGCACCTTAGGGTCGAGCCTTGTCCCTCGTCGTCCGTTATCCGGCCGTAGCTCTGGTTTGCATGGAGACCGCTAGTGGCGCTGCGGTGCACAAGGGTTATATAAGCGCTGTATATACTGTACACATGTATATATATATATATATATATATATATATATATATATATATATATATTATCAGCCTATATTTTATGTACACTGCAGGACGAAGGCCTCTCCCTGCGATCTCCAATTGCCCCTGTCTTGCGCTAGCGTATTCCAACTTGCGCCTGCAAATTTCCTTACTTCATCATCCCATCTGGTTTTCTGCCGACCTCGACTGCGCTTCCCTTCTCTTGGTATCCATTCTGTAGCCCTAATGGTCCACCGGTTATCCATCCTGCGCATTACATGGCCTGCCCAGCTCCATTTCTTCCGCCTAATGTCAACTAGAATATCGGCTATCCCCGTTTGTTCTCTGATCCACACCGCTCTCGTCCTGTCTCTTAACGTTAGTCCTAAGATTTTTCGTTCCATCGCTCTTTGTGCGGTATATATATATATATATATATATATATATATATATATATATAGTCCTGGTATGTTTTTTCTACGTGCTTCTATTTTTTGCACTACTTCTGTGCCGGACTTCACTTATATATATATATATATATATATATATATATATATATATATATATATATATATATATATATATATATATAACTCAAAGAACAGGAGACAAAAATACAATAACACGACTTTACTGACGTTTCGGCCGCACAGTCAAATGTCAAAAAAGGGGAAGTAGTGACGAATGACATCTGGTAATGCAGGTGCACACCTTTTTGACCTCAAAGAAACCAAAAGTGATAGGGATAAAAGTATATGTTAAATGATAAGGGGCCACGAAACTTGCAAGGTGTTAGCACACTAAACGGGTAAAAAAGAAAGTTTGCCAGCACTTTCATTGATTCCATAAGTAACCGCTTTAAATTTATGAATAAGATAGGATTCTCGAAGCTCTCTGTCGTGGTGGGAATGAAAACCAGATTGAAGGATTGTTGCGGTGATTTTATCAAATGAGTGGCCTGGAATGAGCACGTGTTTTGATAGTGGAAGATGAGGGAGAGTAGCTGCGTGGCACTTGTGGTTGTTAAAGCGATACCGGAACGGCGTTTCAGTTTGTCCAACGTACTGTAATTTGCAAACAGAACATTCGAGCAAATAGATACAGCTGTTAGTGTCACACGTAAAATTACCTTTAATTTTCATGTGGAAATCGGAGGCAGTGATTTTGGCAATGCATGATGTCGTCATGTGTGCACAAACTTTGCGCCGTGTTTTCTTGCAAGGTTGGCAACGCGCAGTCTCAGGAATCCTCGTTTTAGATGACGTTAAGATGTCATGCAGATTACTGGACCGTCTGAAGACTACCCGTGGGGGTTCTGGAACGATAACTTTAGGGTGATTACTCTGTGCTAGTATGTTGAAATGTTTTTTAAGGATTGACGAGACATTTGGAACCGATGCTGAGTGGGTTAGAACCAGGGTACTTTGTGTCTGAATGGGCGATTGCTTTTTTGCACGGAACAAATCCTTCCGTTTTAGCGCATCGGCCCTTTTAACTGCATCATCCACAATATGACGTGGGTATTCCTGCTGAATTAAAGCTTCGCGATGTTGTTCACAGTTTTCATAGCAGTCCGAGTGTTCCGAGCAAAGTTTTTTTTTTTTTTTTTTTTTTAAATCGGAGCGCCTGACTATATGGTACACTGGTTTTCCAGTGTTTTACGTGATAACTTTTAAAGTGAAGATAACGATGCCTGTCCGTTGGTTTTCTGTAAAGTTTAGTGGTTAGTTTGTTCTTAGATAGGGAAACTGTAACGTCCACAAACTTAATTGTAGAACGAGAGTATTCATGCGAAAAAGAAATGGATGGGTGGGCGGTATTGAAATCGGCTATAAACGATAACAGTTCATTTTCAACATGAGGCTAGATCAGAAAAATGTCATCTATAAACCACTTATAATAAAGAGGTTTTAGTTCGCGCTTGCCAAGAAAGTCATTCTCCAGAACAGACATAAAAATGCTAGCATAATTAGGTCCAATGCGAGTGCCCATTGATGTGCCGCTTATTTGAAGGTAGTGCGAACCATCAAATTCAAAATTATTGAGCTGTATAATTAATTTCAATAATGTAGACAGTGTGTCGCTACCAATGGTTTTCTGATCATCAGACGATCTGTCATAGGCATGAACAACTGCCTGAATGCCATCATTATGGGGGATGTTTGTATAGAGTGAAACCACATCTAATGTAACGAGCAGGGGATTCTCTGATATAAAGAGGTCGTCGATGTCCAACATAAAATGGTTCGTATTTTTAAGATAACATGAGAAGGTACATGGAAGGCTGCTGGTTATTACATCAACGTAGCGCGAAAGTTGCTCCGTGACAGTGCCAATGCCTGAAACAATACGGCGTCCAGGACAGTTTTCTTTGTGTATTTTAGGTAGTAAGTAAAACCTGCCCGGGATGGGACTGAGTGGGACGAGTGAACCTACTGCGTTATCGCTTAATTGCTTCGCTTTTACGAGACCTTTAATGGTGTCTTGGACTATTGTTTTAAAATTTGTGGTAGGATTCCCGTCTAGACACTTATAGAAAGTCTGATCATTTAGTTGTCTCTGGGCTTCGTTTATATAGTCCGTTGTGCTCATGATCACCACGGCACCACCTTTGTCCGCTGGTTTTATGACAATGTCACTGCGTTTGGCCAATGATGTGATATCTTTCCTTTCTTCTAATGAAATATTTGGCTTAAATGAATTTTGGTTTTCATAAGCTTTAAGGACGTCACGTTGGACGGCGGCAACGTACATGTCTAGGCATTTATCACACTGGGCCGGAGGGGTCCAACGTTTGCTAGAAGGCATAACTGGTGGCGTGTCAGAAGTGGATGAGCGGTCGTGGAAATATTCCCGTAGGCGCATGTTGCGTGAAAAGTTTTGAAATCTTTAGCCAATTGAAAGTCGTCATATCCGCCGGTTGCAGGACAAAAGGTTAGGCCCCGTGACAAAATGCGAAGTTCATCCCCAGTTAGGCTCTCCTGTGAGAGGTTAACCACGTTAGAAAGAGGCGGCGGGCTGTGCTCTAGCCTAGGAAAGGATTTATCGGAACCGCCGTTATTACCTGCCTTGGAAACAACGAGCGGTCCATGCCATCCCGGAGACACTTTTTACACTTTTTTTCGTGAATCTCACTTAGCTTTTTTTTATTTATAAACTTCTAATTCGGCGATTTCCTGCGTGCTGAAATCACTACTGGCGCACAATTGTCGTTCCCTATTTAGCGAGTCCTTAAAAGCGTGCTGATAATGGTTGTGAATAATACGGGTAAGATCTAAAGAGGTTGTTCTAAGTGTTTCACGCCATCTAGCTGTATTCTTATTGTATAGCACCACTGGACATGCCCGTCGTTTTTGATGTACCTTGACATGAGTCATTAGATGTGTCGATACTCACGACGCCACTAAATCCTTTCAGTGACGCCCGCATGCTTTTTGTTAATATGTTTTCAATAATCCCACTCCATGCACGCCCAACTTTGTACCCCTGTACAGCACCACTGTACATGCCCATCATTTTGATGACTTTGACGTGAGTCATTGTACGTGTTGACATCCATGACGACACGAAATCTGTGCACGCCTGTGGTCATAGGCTACTCACGATTGTTTTCACAGTCTTGTTGTATTCTTTTTTTTTAATAATTACACTCTGTGCACGCGCAAGTTTCCATTCACGTGTTCGTTGTATTCTTTTTCACTTTGTATTTCCTTTTTTACTTTGTATTTTTTTCTTGTCTCTTTTCACTCTTACGGCAAAGAGGTATAAATTGAGCTCTATATGCTTGTAAACGCACTCTTGATGAAAGCCGGACACCGGCCGAAACGTCAGTAAAGTCCTGTTATGTTTTTCCTAAATGCTTATATTTTTAGAACTATATATATATATATATATATATATATATATATATATATATATATATATATATATATATATATATATATATATATATATATGCACGCGAAGCTCCGGCTTCCGGAGAACGCTTCCGGCGTTTTGCCGACGCTTCCCGCGCTCTCGCCGCCTCTGGGGTCCGCTTGCCGGCGTCGCCGTGCTGCTGCACTGATCAAAAGGCAGTCTTAATGAAGGAAAAACCAAGTCCGCACCTCAACACCATACACGACCAATAAAACAACATTGCATATACTGTACATATGTCTTGTCACACATTTGCATGTTCGAATGGGCAATGTACGGGGATTCACGGTTTCCCGAATGATCCCCCGGTGCTTCGCCCACTCATCATCATTCACTTCGTGGATATGCGGTGATTTTTTTTTCTTTCTTTTCTTTTTTAAACGGCGGTATTGCTTGTTTCAATCTGTCTTTATAATGTTTAAAGAATACTTCCACTGACCTGTCCGTCCTCCAGCCACCGGAAGGGGAGGGGATGAGAGGTGGGGGTGGGGCGTAGGTGACTTATTTACTGCTTTCCTGGTGGATATCATTTGCACTCGAAATCCCAGAAGGATAACCCCACAGAACGATGATCTTAGAGCTTCGGTTGCAGCTTGTTGCTGTTGATGCCTCGTTTTGATTACAGCGAGGCTGTCCGTCTGTTTCCGCCTCACATCATGGAGCTACGTGATCGATTCATGGCACCTGCCTTCGGGACGTTCCATAGATTTGTTCGCGCTGGTATGCACAGTCCCACTTGACGAACATCAAGAACAATGAACGCCACCCGGTCATTGCAGCGTGTGAATGATATTCCCTTTGTCAGAAAAGTTCCAGGACTGATCGGTATTTATTTTTCTATGACATTCAAACTCAATAAATGGATGTCATTGAATTGTTTTGTATGTTGTCAAAGCAGACATGGCCTTGGAAGAGTTTCCACGTAACTGACTAGGTGACAGAGTTACGCTTAGTTACCCACCATTCGAGTCGTGGGCCCATTTAGTTTACGTTTCTGCGTTGACCCGCCGTGGTGACGTAGTCCATGATTTTTTTAATATCCATGATGTTTTAATATATACAGGGTGTTTATGCGAACACTTTCAAAAATTCTTAAAGGTTGCCTATGGCAGATAACACAATTCTAGTTCATGAGCTGGTCTACTCGAAGAGGTGGACATTACTTGCACAAGAAATTGAAATGCATAATCGACTAATTAACAAAAAATGCATAATTAAGCTTTTAACTAATTACCTGATGGCCCATATTGCAATTTACAAATTGTAGCCGTGGAGTTCGCAAGGCGGAACCACTTGGAACGAATTCTCGGGATGACACCAGTTTCGAGATATTAATTCCTGAACTTTGCGGAGAAATGCATTGGCGTTCCAGTTACGTTCTTAACAAAACGTCGCTTTATGCATTGAAGCACAAAATTCAACTGGAACACCAATGCATGCAATATATATATATATTCAAAATATCTGATATTTACCAAAGATGTATCGAACAAAGACCAGATTTACGCAACAGCTTAGGTAAGCGGAAACTGAGATCAAAAGTCTAGAAACGTAAAACGATAACCATCGAAACAAATAAAAAATTTCATTGGTGCTAAAGGCTTGGTACCAAGCACTATGAATATCTATATGCCTGAAGGACAAGAAATAAACCAAAACTTCTACACTGACTGCAAATACGGATACCACCCCGAATGAAAAGGTGCAATGCAAGCTTTCTGCACAGATTACGATTAGGCGTGGCCTTCACCCGGCGCTACCTGCACCGCACTGGCCGGGTGGACAGTCCGAATTGTGGGGAATGCGGTATTCCTGAGACGACCAAACATCTCTTGTGCATATGCCCCCGATTTGATGTACAGAGAAAATCGCTGACAGACATCTTGTAGAAATTTGTTGTTGCACCATTTACTGAAAAGGGATTATTGGGACCTTCGCCTGATCCTCGTCATCAACCTGATAGTCTGAAGGCTCTCAACAAATTTTTGCATGAGAGCGGATTGGACAAGAGACTTTGAAGAGTCTTGGACCGTGCAAGTTTTTCACTATCATCTTCATCCTCATAATCAAAGTCTTCAATATTTTTTCTTTCCACAGCCGTTCCCCTTCCCCCAACGCCGAGTAGAGGTCAGAACAGTGATTCAGGCCAACCTCTCAGCTTTTCTCTCATAATAAATATATCACTCTGTCGCAGACTAGAAACGAATACATATGTCCATGGAATTATCATGCACCGGATGCACCCCACCTAATTCTCATACCTATGCCCCGATGTTGTGATGTACCAGACACCCTCTAACGCATGGTGCCCACACCGCAAGAAATGCAGTCAAGATGATGCCTCACAACCGCCACAAGCCATCGAAGAAACGTGGGAGGCAATGTTAAAGGCACAGAGCCCGGAAGATCAGCGAAGTCTGGTCGACCGGGCCCGGGCTGCGGCATTAGCCAACGGCTTTCTGGACTGAGAGAGCCGCCCACCTAGGGCGAAGAAAGAACACTTTCTCGCTGTTTCTCACAATAAACGTTCATTCCTCCTCCTCCTCTACACGTACGTGCTAAAACGTTTGCGTCAAGCTATTCGGCGACCCCGTCCTGATTTGTCGTCATCAGGACAGTGGTTCTTGTGCGATAGGGTGAGGCCACACACTGCAGTATCAGTCCGGGAAAATCTTGGCAAACGCAGCATCCTTGCTCTTCCATATCGCCCACACTCATCCGATCTGTCGCCGTGGGATTTCTTTTTGTTTCCCCGCGTGAAATTGGCGCTGAATGGGAAGCGTCATGTAGATATGGCAGCAACCCAAACTGGTCTGACTAATGTGCTTAAGAGCATCCCGGATGAAGCTGTCTGTGTTTTATTTATTTATTTATTTATTTATTTATTTATTTATTTATTTATTTATTTATTTATTTATTTATTTATTTATTTATTTATTTATTTATTTATTTATTTATTTATTGTAACGTTTTGGGCTCCGAGCACCACATTTCGCCGGCGTCTCTACAGTTATTATTTGTTGAATGATTGAAGGGTGGTGATTACTTCCATGACCTTCAGAAGTGGCGGCAGCTGTGCGTAGACACAGCCGAGAGGACTACTTTGGCGAGACCTAGAATCATCAGTTTTTGACTTGAATAAATATTTTTTACTAGCTCAGACTAGGAACTTTTCAGACAGAAGTTGTCGCATGCACATACTCGTTTCCTGTAGTCGACGTACACGATTTAATGTTCGCGTGCAGCAGAGTAACCGTGAAGCGTCGATGGAAGGAAGAAGGCCCGTCTGCTTGAAAAGTCAGCGCGCATCGGACAACGAGCGTAGTCCTTCCAGAAAACGGTGCTCGAGAGTGAACAGGTTCTTTGAAAGGAAGCGAAAGTTGTGGTATTTATAAATTGAGCAATCGCGAATAAGCCAAGGCAGAATGGAAGATGTGCGAGAAGGAAGGATTGATGTTATTTGCATGCCTAAGTTTGCGTAGGTGCGAGAGGATCTTTGTTCTCTGGCTTTGTTGTGGTAATTGCTTGCCGGAATACCATTGAATAAGGCCGAGTCGTCGCGCATGTTGGTTGAAGCATCGATTCATTTACCTCTCTTTAATGAGGCCTTAGTTATTTCAACCTCCACCTTGGCTTCATCGACCTGTGGCACCGCTTCTGTACCGGCTGTGGTTGGAAAGGGCATTCACGAATGCTTACACTACACTGATTGGTATGACCGACAGTGCTGCGTGCGACGTTTGCGGCAGCGAAGAGAACATCGAGCATCTATTGTGCCACTGTCTATACTCTCTATCACATTGCGATGACTGGACGAGCGACCGTTGCCCGTGCAGGCGCTACTAGAAGAAAGCCCCCATCGCTCGTCGGCCCACAATCGGCCCACAAGACTTGAGGGTGACTGGCCTGTGTGAACGCCTTTGACTTGGTGGGGCCCTCCACGTGCGTGCGCGAACTCACCGTGTCTTTCCTTCCTCTTTTTCTCAGCATTATATTTCCCCTTTCCCGCCCTCGAGCGAAGGGTAGCCAACCAGACACATTTCTTCTTAACAGCCCTGCCTTCTCCCATTCTTTCATCCTCCTTCAAACAAGGCATGACCGGTTACGGCCCACGTGTCGAAATGAAATTTTCTACAACTGTAGCGACAATCGTATATTATTATTATTATTATTATTATTATTATTATTATTATTATTATTATTATTATTATTATTATTATTATTATTATTATTATTATTATTGTAGTGAAGAAGAGGGACGATGCAGTAGGGCATCCTTACACCAGCGCTGTCAGGTCAGTCTCCCCACCGCATCGCTCGGACTACGCCGCTCGCGCTCGTGGTTCCTTGAACTGATCCAACGGTTGGCCCTAGCGCCTGCGTGCAATAAACGCCTTTACAAGTGGTGGAGGTGCGGGGTAGACCAGAGCACACGACGGAGGGTGCAGGAGGCGTTTGCTGGGACGTCGGCCGAGATGCGTCCGGAGACATGGTTGAAGAGAGGGTACGGGATCGAAGCTCCAGGATGCGTTCGAGCGTATTGCGATTGCAATTGCATAGCAATTGTATATAGCAATTGTATAGCAAGCGTATAGCAATTGTATGGACACTATACAGGCGCATTTCTGCCGTCGCCGTGAGGTTTCGTATAAAGTCCAAGGGGGCCAACATCGTCGCCGCGCTCCGTATGCTATATGTGCGAGTGAAAGCGTGCGAGGGTGAGCCGACAAATAGCGGCTCAATATCGCGCGTGCGAGGGAGGAAAGCGGGGAGGAAGTGCGCCGTCTTCAGTCGCGCGCAATGCACCGGGGGCAGGGGAGGGACGGGGGTGGGGGGTTCTACTCCAGCGGCTGCTGCTGCGTAAGGCGCGGCCGCGCGGGCCGCCATATTTTGAGAGTCATCTGCGATGCGGATAGTCTGTCGTGCGCTGTGTTTTCGCGGCTTACAGTAAGTTTATCTAGGTCAGTTGCTCGCAGCGGACCCTGATCATGGGAAAAAAATTTACAGAAGCACAAAATTGGTTTGGAGTGCATACGGCAGGTATTACGAAATCCTGACTAGGAGCTTACCATTGTCGTTGAAAAGAAAAGTGTACAACCATTGCATTCTACCAGTGCTAACATATGGGGCAGAAACTTGGAGGTTAACAAAGAAGCTCGAGAACAAGTTGAGGACCGCACAAAGAGCGATGGAACAGAAAATGTTAGGTCTAACGTTAAGAGACAGGAAGA
>NC_051155.1:228944115-228946614 GCF_013339745.2 Dermacentor silvarum
GACCGGCGGCCGCTCATCATGCCAGCATTCCCATACTGCACCTCCCTCTGCGATGGCGCTGACGGCACTGGCCGACTACTAGTAACTGCGGCGATTTCGGCGAGTTCTGTCGTGCGCTCCGGTGGACGAACCTTTGACGGACATGGTAAAAAAAAATTGCTGGCCCTCCCGTAATTGAGAGTTGACGTAAGGATGAAATGCCTACATATGGCGTCTTTTTCTGCCTGTGGTGCCGCCGTCTTTAAGCACTTTGCTTGGGTTCATGGTTTTTTGTGCAAATTTTATCAGTCATATTTTTTTCCAGAGCAGCCTGCAATGAGGTTAGTTCTCATGGGAAAGTTAAAAGAGATACAAATATAAAAGTCGGAAGAGAGAGTAGGTAAAAACCACTTTTCATCTTCCAACAGTGCGTCGCTCTCAGCGTCTGTCGTAACTTTCTATTCTTGTCGCGTACAAGTGGTCGGCTACAAATGTGCAGTCAGCTCACGAAACGCTGACTTTGAAAAGAGCACAGGCAACCCTGTCTTAGCGCCAAAATATGACATTCAAGTGTATGGGGCCCTGTATTTGCCTTTTGAACGTCCCTATTGGAAATGACAAATAAAACAACAGCGTACTAGAAGTTACAGCTTGTATGATGTTGTCAACAAACATTAGGAAAAAATCGGAAGCAACAATTTTTGTAACTTGTTTGGGCAGTAATTAGCGTATGTAATGCGGTTCTGTACAAAGGGTTGGAGGCCAGAGACCGCATTTTCTTAAGTTTTGACTGGTTGCCCGGATGATCTCGTTTTGTTCTCGCAACGATGCCCAGATGTTCTCGTTTCAGTGCCCGGATAATGGCTCTGGCTTTTGGCTCAAGGTCACTTGAAGGTCGCCAACAACGGGAGGTAAAAGCATGTAATGCTTAAAAAATTAAGGAAGTGTTACACGTTTGTAAAACGTGAAGGCGAAAGCCTGATTACACACTTGGCATACAGTTGCCACAATTCTTCATAAATGTATCTTAATCGTGACAAATAGTGTGCCAGGAGTGCAATCAGGCTTTCGTCTTAACGTTTTACAAACGAGTAACACTTGCCTAATTTATTATATTGCGCGAAAGCGGGTGCTCAGCCCTACTCCTTGTCAAGAACGCGATCAGCCAACCGACTGACGCCGAATTCCGGGAGCAGTAGGCAAATAAAAAGAAAAAAGAAAGCTTCGCTTAAAAGAAAGAAAGCCTCAGAGAGATAGGGAGAGAGCTTGAGCGACGACTCATTTTGTGCAAAAAAAAAAAAAAAAAAAAAAACTCGTCGGGAGGTAGGCAAAGTTGTATATGTTTGTCATTATTGATTTGGGGCAGGGGGCATTTACTCGTGTAAGAGTGAGATGATTTTGTCGGTCATGTGTAGTGCTCTTAATGTAACAGCATTATACGGATCGTTCAAAGGGGCTCAGCGCTGTGCGTTGTCATCGAAAACAGTTTGGAGCATGACATCTGCAGCTAACCTCATCAAGGCAACCTCCTCTGACGCCGTCTCTTCCTTTAATTTGGGGTTCATCTTCACGTAGACTCTTAAAAAATTGGCGCTCCGTGGTTGCCGGACCTCATAGGTAATTGTTTGGTTCGTAGTAGCTTTTAGTGAGGCTCTCGTCACGATTCGCTATCGCCGCTTGCTCACCGCTCTACTTTTACTTCTACTGTTCTGCGTATACTCTTCTACGTACACTACTTATACGCGCTCGGCCGCTAGATATTACCGCTTGCCTAACACTTGGTTAGGGCTTATTTTCCATCCGCCTCTACTTTATCTTTTATCAAGAAAAACTACGCTGTGGGCTAGTTTGTTCGAAATAACAGTGTTGCGCAAAGCGACGAAGGGACAGGACTTAGGCGAGGGGTATCAAGTGTTTTATTTTTCAGAAAACGAGGCATACTTATAGCCTACTCGCATGCACAGAGATGCTTTTCCGAGTCTACCTACGCCCTCTATGGTCAGTGTATAGGCTAATTTTTTTTCTTTTTCTTTTTTGCTGCGTGATATATACGGGGGGGGGGGGGGGGGGGGATTTACTAGGGAATGTGCTCAAAATTAAATGTAATGACCAGCGAAAGGAATACCAGGAATGCATGCACTGCAAATCACGCCAAAATATTTGTTGAATGCGCGACGGACGTAGTCTCCAAGATACCTTTGAAATGTGGGGCCGATTACGTGGGCCAAACAGGCAGGTGCGTAAATGATCGACTGCGTGAACGTCGATGCAACTGCAGTCTGATACAATCATACATGCAATTATCTTTTACCACTAAGCTTCAAAATTATCACGTGACTCTCTAGTCTTCCAGTCTTTTTCCTTCCTCCATGGTTGCATCCACGGTCGCATCGCCTAATGCATCACCCTCGCAAGCATTCGGTCATGTCTGAAGAGGAGGCAGTCACTGCTATATACCCAGACAGATGACGTCACCACACCGAAGCAGGACGGTGTAGTAACGCCCCGGCAATACGTTTA